>NC_025998.2:9343073-9542044 GCF_000442705.2 Elaeis guineensis | reverse complement strand
CGTAATAAAGTTATTACACATGAAGACACTTGGTAAGTGGTCAAACAACTCGTTTAATTGGTTGCTCAAATTTTTGAAGGACTTACTGTCAGAGGGAGAGTTACTTCCGTCAAGTCATTATGAAGCCAAAAAATTATTGAAAGGACTCGGTTTGGGAGTCGATGACTTGGGCCTACACTGTGAAAAGATACATGCATGTCCGAATGATTGTGTTCTGTTTCGGAAGGATAAAAAAGATTTACAAGCATGTCCGATTTGTCATTCAAGCAGATGGAAAAAAAATCGTGGTAAGGATAAGAAGAAAAAGAAAATACCATGCAAAATTTTGCAGTACTTTTCGATTACACCACGATTGCGTCGATTGTTCATGTCGAGGCATACTGCTTGTGACATGCGATGGCATAAGGAGGAAAACAATGTCGACGATGATGTCATGAGACATCTATCAGATGGAGATGCGTGGAAACATTTTGATCGTGAACATCCATGGTTTGCAGCTGATTCACGAAATATCAGGCTAGGGTTGGCAACAGACGGATTTAATCCATATGGTAATCTTAGTACTACTTATAGTATGTGGCCTGTTATGGTATTTCCTTATAATTTACTGCCATGGAAGTACATGAAATCACCTTTTAATCTATTGACCTTATTGATCTCGGGTCCCCGTGCCCCTGGAAGAGACATAGACATATTTTTAGAGCCGTTGATCGAAGAGTTACAATATTTGTGGGAAGAAGGATGCGAAATATATGATCATGTTGCAGGAGGCATCTTTGCATGCATGCAGCACTGCTTTGGACAGTTAACGATTTTTCTGCATATGGTGATATTTCTGGATGGTGTACAAAAGGGTATAAAGCATGCCCAACTTATAACGATGATATTACATTGGACCGTATTCATGAAAAGATTTGTTTTACCGGCCATCGACGTTTCTTACCAGATGATCATAGATGGAGGAGAAGTCTTAAGTTCAATGGCAAGCATGAACGATGTGCGCAGCCAAGATTCTGATCTACAGATAATATTTTAAATCAGTTATCCAACCCACAGGATGTCATATTTGGTAAGGGTCTGGCCAGCCAAGTAGGGGTGCGAACAAGTATCGAAAATTGGAGAAAAAGGAGCAAGTTGTTTGATCTTCCATATTGGAAAATGCTTCTTCTTCGACATAATCTTGACGTCATGCATATTGAAAAGAATATATTTGATAATGTATTTTATACCATTCTCAATATCGAAGGAAGAACGAAGGATACCGTGAAGGCTCGTCTTGACTTAGAGGATATGCAGATTAGAAAGGAATTACATTTGATTCGACGAGGGGATAGGCTGGTGAAGCCATTGGCATGTTATATACTGAATCGAAGAGAGAGAAATCAATTTCTTTCATATTTGAGATCAGTGAGGTTTCCTGATGGATACGCCTCAAACTTGAAACGGTGCATCAAGTCAAAAGATGGAAAGATCGTCGGGATGAAAAGTCATGATTGTCATGTACTTCTACAACATGTGCTCCCAGTTGGTTTGCGCAGATTGTTACCGGATAATGTGTGTGATGCGTTACTTGATCAGGGAACTTATTTTCGGGACTTATGTGCGAAGATATTGAGACGAGTCAGATCGATATATTGGAGAAGAAGATTATCATTACTCTCTGTAAGCTCGAGATGATATTCCCTCCCGCCTTCTTTGATATCATGGTGCATCTTTCTGTTCATCTTCCACATGAGGCTAGATTGGGTGGGCCAGTACATACAAGATGGATGTACCCAATTGAAAGATAATTGCATGATATTATAATATTTATTATTCATTATTATATTCTTATTATATGTGATATCAATTGATAATTTATTGAATAGGGAGATGCGAGAATACAAGAGTGCCGTCACTAACAAAGCACGGCCTGAAAGTTCAATAGCAGAGGCACATGTTATGAATAAATGCCTGACATTCTACTCTATGTACCTTCGAAGAGTGGAGATCAAATTTACAAGTCTACAACGGAATATCGATGTTGACAAGATTCTGACCGATGGATTGTCCGTGTTCTCCAATGTTGCCCGACCATATGGTAAAAAAGATTTTCAAATGTTGACACCACAAGAAACGGATGACATGCATTGGTATGTGCTAAACAATTGCGAGGAGGTAGAAGCGTACATGATGTGAGTATATACATTTAATTTTTATTTGTTGATATATCAATGAATGTACGTGGACTCTAAATTAAAATATACATGGTATTACTGTATCACTTCAGAGAACACGAAAGTGAGCTCAGAAGAAGTAATCCTACATTAGCAGTGGCACGACATAGGAATCAATTCGCATCATGGTTTGACGAACGGATAAGTTATGTTCATGTTCATCCATAATTAAAAGTTTGTTTATATAGTATTTTTTTTTCAAATTTAACCTGCTTATTGTTCTTTTAATTGTAGATAGCTCAGCTACGTATAGACAATCCTAACTGTATCAGTAATGACTTAGCTACACTTGCACGAAAATCTGACAGACGTGTATCAGTGTATTCAGCATGCATAGTCAATGGTGTGCGATTCTTAACGAAAAATCATGATCGTGATCGAACCATACAGAATTGTGGAATAAGCGTGGAGGGCGAGCATAAGGGTGAAATAATAGATTTTTTTGGTGTTCTGCATGAGGTTATAGAGTTGAGATATAGTGGTCTTCGACGGATTGTGTTATTCAAGTGTCGATGGTATGACTTAGGACGACACAGGCCAATTGTTATAGATCCTCGACTCGTCAGTGTCCACACTGGTCATGTATGGTACGAAAGTGATCCTTATATTTTTGCAAAGCAAGCGAGACTAGTGTGGTATATTGATGATAACAAAATGAAAGAGCCTTGGCGAGTTGCAATAAGAGCTCAGCATAGGCATTTGTTTGATCCCACACTTTTCACATGCCCGAACGATGAAGATCTAGAGAATGAAGTCCGTGTAATTATTGAAAATGAAGCATATCAAATGCAAGCACCAGATAACATATTAGTGCCAGATGATATGATTGACATAGGACAATTACAAAGAGACGACTATGAACCTGAGGATGTTTCTATTGTTAGATCGTCGATAAGGGCATGGGCACGAGCACGATCCAATAATGACTTCATTAACGATGATGATGATAGCACTTCAGGGTCGAAGTCTTCTATGACTCCCATCGAAGATGACTATATGGACACGAGTTCAGAATCTGAGAATAATAATTAATATGAATAAGTAATTCAATTTATTTTTTTTGTTATATCATGTAATACTTGAGTTTTTTTGATTACGTGCTGATTTAAATTATTTTAATCATTGCAGCATCATGACTGGTCGTGGACGTAGACGTTCACGGGGTAGGCAGCAGGCTTCGCTTGATGATACACATCCTCACTTTAGCATTTTGCATGATGAGTCAGAGGATTTAGATGAGACTCAGTTGTCCAAGTCCACAGAGCAGACTAGTGCTCAGCCAGAGCTTGTCCAGCCGGAGGTCATGGCACCGCAGCATCATCCCCTTACAGGTACATCTCTATCAATTTATAAATCATATATATTTTTTTGTTATATGCATTTAGTGATACATGATATATGTTCATTTCACTAATTTTTACATATAGGAACACAGCATCGACGTGCAGTGTGTGGTCCTAGTAGGGGGCTTGTTTGAGAAAAATATGTGCATACACACAATGAAAAGCCGAAGGTACAGATATTTTGAGATCATCCGATTGGCACAGAGGCTAGTATCGTCGCAAATGAGATCAGTTTGTATATGTGGAATCATTTTTCGTGGGCTGCTGAAAGTTTCAAGCATGTAGCTCCTCAATACCGTGATGCTCTAGTCTCTCACATCAAGGTAAGAATTAAATTTGGATGTCTTGCATATCATTACATGATCCATATTATTTTTAGTTATATAAATAAATTTTTTATTATATAAATAATTTCATGTATTTACTTTTTGGTATGATGACTGTGTAAGATAATATTGATTTCGAGGATTGCACCGACGAAGAAGTGACGGCATGTATTCTCAAAATGGCTGCAAATAGATACAGAGATCGGTGATGTAGGCTTCATAAATACTGCAATGAGCTGCAGGTGAAGGGGATTGATCCTGTGACCCAGCCATACAGAAATTGGGCTTGGTCTAGTGACGCTTGGCGGTGGTTATGTGAGCATTTTGGAAGTGAGGCATTTCAGGTATGTCTAGTGTTTCAAGTTATTTTAATTTTGTTATGTCCTTTATTGATTATAATTGTATGTATTTTGTAGCGACGATCGGAGGCGAATAAGGTGAATAGGAGTAAGATTGATTCTATTCACACGCAAGGAAGTGCCTCTTTTGCACAGGAAGTAAAGAGGATGGTACGTAACTGCATTTGCAATCATACTTTGTAACTTCTTATTAAATATTTATATTATTTTGATATCTTTTTTCTTCTTTTTTTTGTTTGAACAGGGACTATCCAGAGTCGACGCCTATGCTAAATTCTATCAAAATAAGAGTGGCGAGTTCAATTCGTGATCGAGGAGGCGAGGCAGCGTCATATAAGTATCATTACTCTACATTTTGAATACTTTTAAAGAGTTTGAAAAAAATTTATGATTTTATTTGGTTTATTGTGAAGAAAAAAATGTTAGAATTGAGAGAGCAGGCGACGAGGGAGGTTGGATCTGATGGTGATACTGGATCGCAGCAGGTTTGTTTGATGACAGATGATACGATTTTGGATACCGTCCTCGGGCGGCAGCTAGGATCTGGTCATAGCATGCGGTCCAAAAAATTACGCAGTTCGTCATCCGACCGGTCTGATGATGCATCGGTGCCAGAGGCAGTTAGGACATCCATGAGCATGATGCAAGATCAGATTAGTTACTGGATGAATCGTAGTCAGACGCTCGAGAGGATAGTAGCTGCGGTGGCGGGACGGCTCGGTATTGATGCTTCTGAGTTAGCACCTCTACAGTCACATGATGCCGCCTCTGCACCACCATCGCGATACATATCGGGTCAGGGATCGACGTCTGGAGAAGGAAACGAGGCCAACGAGTCAGATCATACCTAGTTTGTAGTTATTTTAAATTTAAAATAGTGTATGAACTTATATTTTTGTATATGACAAAGATGGTTATGAAACTTTTTGATACTTGAAATTGGTATTTTGAATTAGAATATTTTTATTATGTTAATATATTGTTTATTTAAAATATGTTTGATCAGAGAATTTGTATTTGAGCAGATTTTTTTGAAAAAAAAATAAAAATTTAATTTTTTATCCAAAATTTATTTTATTATAAAAAATTTAATTTTTTATCCAAAATATACTTTAGAGAATTTGTGAATCCAAAAAAGTAAAATTTTTATTATACATCGCGACGAAATTTTTTATTTCGTTGCTATTTTTGTGACGAAAAAATAGTTTCGTCGCTAAAAATTTTAAATTTTTTGTGATGAAATTTTTATTTCGTCACAATTATAGCGACGAATTATTTTATTTCGTCACCCTTATAGCGACGAAAATTTTCTTTCGTCGCCATTATAGCGACGAAATTTTTATTTCATCGCAATTATAGCAATGAATATTTTTTTCGTCACAATTATTGCGACGAAATTTTTGCGACAAATTTTTTTTGCGATGAATTCCGTCGCTAAGTTTTACGACGAATTTTATTTTCATCGCAAAAACTTACGACGAAAGGAAAGTTTCGTCGCAAAAAATAAGAGAATATTTTTTTTAATCACTATATTTACCGACGAAATTATTTTTCTTTGCAATTTTAGCGACGAAAATTTAAGCTCTTGCGATAAAATATTTTCGTCGCTAATACAGCACATACTTCGTCGTCTAGGTTTACTATTTTTTGTGATGAAATAAAATCGTTTCGTCGCTTTGGTCTTTTGCTACGAGGCTTTCTCTACAAATTTTTAGTGACGATATATTTCGTCGTAAATACTTTTAGCGACAAAAATATGATTTTTAGCGATAAAAAAATTTCATTGTAAAAAATTAAATTTCTTGTAATGAGTTCAACGTAAAATATTAAACAAAACAGCAGGGCAGCTAATAAATTAAAACATGGACACTTGCATTTGCACCATTTTACACAATGAGAGAAAATTATGAGTGTGAAGCCCCTCTAACACTAATTATAGATCATTTTTACAATGAAAGAATGATTGATTTTTTCTTGCGATATCGATTGTTTGGATCATGCTTTGCATAGATTTTAAAGTACTTTAATCGCTTTCTTCCATCTTTTGCAGATCTCGAAGTAGATATTGCATTATCTAAATGTCAAAGGAAGGGATCATTCCTCTGATCCCTTTCTTCCATCTTTTGCAGATCTCGAAGTAGATATTGCATAATCTAAATGTCAAAGGAAGGGATCATTCCTCCGATCGCTTTCTTCCATTTTTTGCAGATCTCGAAGTAGATATTGCATAATCTAAATATCAAAGGAAGGGATCATTCCTCCGCGCAACTGATACAACTGGAACCCTTTTACAATTATGGCTAAAAAAAGGTCTCAACTAAGTCTAAATAAATAAATAAATAATCCTTCACAAGTACGGTACATGGCAAAATGTTAGTGGCTGGACAATTCTAGCTTGCGCCCAATTCATTGGCAAGTCAATTTCAAATGAAAAGAAAATCCCTGTTTTCTTTTGGCCCATTAAATTTCTTAAGTGTAGAAATTTTTGTAATAGACTTGCGTTGCAGAGGATCCGCTGCTGAGAGGAATGAATTCATATATTGGATGATTGATTAAATCAAAAAGGTCTTTGATGGATGAATTTTGTGTGCTTGCCAAATTCGCTGTTGTTGTGACTGATGATATATTTGGCAAATATTATTTTAAAAATTAATATATCTAATTAAGAACATGTTTGATTGGAGAGAGTTGGATGTTGCAATAGAAGCGAGAATAAATAACTCATATTTCAGTTGTTTAGTTGGAAGGAATCCTATTGTCATTCCGAGCTTAGGAGGAAATGGAAATGCTTCAATCAATCAAAATCTAATTTGGACTCTTATCTAATGTTCAAATCCTATTCTAACTCCGATTCCGATTTCGATTGTGAATCAAATGCAGCTAAATTTGATTTCACTATAGAAAAAGGGGTATCCAAAGATTATAAAAATCATGTCATTGAAATAAGATAAAGATGTTAG
The DNA here is from genome assembly GCF_000442705.2 of Elaeis guineensis. Taxonomy (NCBI): domain Eukaryota; kingdom Viridiplantae; phylum Streptophyta; class Magnoliopsida; order Arecales; family Arecaceae; genus Elaeis; species Elaeis guineensis. The sequence continues at coordinate 9,534,840 of NC_025998.2, read as the reverse complement.
TTTACCAAGCTGCGAACACTTCTTGCTGTATATTAGGGACTCGGATTCAAGTTTTGTCTTCACCATATTTTCAGAGAGATCACGGATGTTTGAGAGAGTTCTATTCTTCAATGTGCAGTCATCATCTATCAAATAATAATAAGAATAATAAAATAAATATCCACTTTGCAGTCAAGAAACTAAATCTATACAAACTGATGAAAGGATGATGTTCATAATAAAAGGTTAGCAATTCACTTCGAATGTTTGACCCAAGTTTTATGGTGCCATGCGACCACCCAACATGCATTTGCGGTGTTCTTCCGTGCTTTTCTAGCTGCACATTATGGTATTCTTATATTCCATGGGCTTCTTCTGTGCCTTGTACCGTTGGACCTAGTCCACGCGTCCTATACTTCCCGTTTTTGTGCTTGATTTGTGGCTTAATAGTAGGGTTATAAAAAGGACAAGATATAGGGATGGCAAAATCGATCTAATTCGATGGGTATGTATCTCATCCAAATCTAATCAAATCCGAAAAATAGAGTTTGATCGGATTTGAGTTTGGAGAAAAATCTAAAACTGTAACACGGATATGGATAGTATTGTTTTCTATTCGAACTCGAATATGAACCGAACTTACGGGTATAGATAATATACGAACCCATATCCGAATATATATATATATATATATATATATATATATATGAATATTCAATTTATAGTTAATGTGATAATTATATTTGTTTCATCAATTATTGAATTGTATATATATATATATATATATATATATATATATATATATATATATATATATATATATATATATATATATATATATTCATTCTCATTATCTTTTAGTATCTCAAGCTTCTTTTTTACTTAATATTTTTATTGTAGATAATTAATATTTTTATATCTTAAAAATATTATAATTTTAAATTTTTTTATCTTTTTGAACAAATCCTAAAAGAGATAGTCTTGTTTTATTTAAAAATAATGCCCTTCCATCTTTATAAATTGAAAAATATAAACTTGTTTAAAATATCAATAATAATAATAATTATTATTATTCTTTCTCTTTTTTTCATTATGGTTTTATCTTCAAATAGATAATTTCAACTCATCCTATGATAGTGATTCATCTTTAGTTCATAAATTTATTTTGGTTGTTTATTTTTTTGGATATAGGACGGATATGGGGTACGTATGGGGTGTGTATGGAGAAATGGGTTACCCATAGATATCCGTGAATCTATTGGATATAGGGATGGGTATATTTTTTCTTATCCCATCGGATATCAGGTAAGATTTGGGTATAGGATATTAAGTTCGGATCTGAGGATGGATAGTACAATATCCTATCCAAATCCTATCCATTGCCATCCCTATAGGACAAGCTGTTAGCAAAAATAAACATCAATATATATGCTTTATCATGAATCTAGAATCTTGAATAAATTTTTTATATTCAAAATAACATCATGATTCAGGATCTTGAACAAAAATTTCTTACAGATGTGTTAGAAGGGATATTTGATGTGGAAGAGAAGGAAGACATTCCGCCAGGAGAAAGTGATCCCCTTAATAAATTGGTTTCTCTCCCCTCTCCCTTCTTTCTATTATAACAATTTTGATGGTTATCGTGGCTGTTACCTTAATGAGTAGGGAGAGGACCAATATATATGTATCTTTTTCTAATGCGGTACATCCATCAAGTGATCAAATGAAACCGACGAAATTTGTTTGTTATTAAAGATAAATTTGAATTCAAATTTCACAAACCGGATCATATACTCGGAAATTCAAATTTCATAAGCCGGATTACATAATCAAAAATTCAAATTTTATAAGCAAGGCCACATAATCTAACATTCTCCCACTTGGCCTGGTAATCAAATAATATTAAGATTTAATAGCATAAATATTAGACATGCATAAAGAAACAAATCTCTTTATTAATGTTCATTATGAGTACCCTAGTATGGCAAATAGCTAAATGCGAGTTATGGTGGTCATATACTATTTATGCAGTATATTTCCTTCCATATACCACAACATTTGCAACACAACACACTAGGTCTATAAGATATATATATATATATATATATATATATATATATATATATATATATATATATATATATATATATATATATATATATTTATATATATATATATATATATATATATATATATATATATTTTCATTGTGTTCCACAGTAATGTCTCATAGAGACTTTCCTGTTATAATTAACTTAAGATACAAGTTATGTATACACCATTATGAGAAGCAGAAAATTTATTGATGTATATTAGAAACATATTATGGAACTCAGAGTGTCAAAATCATCATTAATACATTATTCATAAATACAACCAAGACCCATTCTATGTACATGTTCTTTAAATATTTTTGGCTGTAAATCTTTTATCAATGGATCTGCTATCATGAGATCAATTCTAATATATTCAATAGCCACTCTTTGTTTCTGAACCTCCTCCTTTATGGTAAAATATTTTAATTCCATATGTTTAGCACCTCTTGAGTATTTGTTGTTCTTGGAGAAGAATACTACTGCGGAATTATCACAATCAATTTTCAGCGACTTGGTAATGGTGTCGATAATCTCAAGTCTTAAAATAAAGTTTCGTAGCCATAATGCTTGAATTGTGGCTTCAAAACATACCACAAACTCTATTTTCATAGTGGATGAAGCAATGACAGACTGTTGGATATTTTTCCACAATACTGTTCCTTTAGCCAACATAAATAGATAACCAAATGTGAATTTTCTGCTATCAATGCATCCAACAAAATTTGAATCTGAGTATCCAATCACTTCTAAATGATCGCATCTCTTATACATAAATTCTTTGTTCCTTGTAGGTACCTCAAAACTTTCTTTGCAGCTTTTCAATGATCTATTCTAAGATTACTATAATACCTGCCTAACATTCCAATCACAAAACTAATATCCGGTCTTGTGCAAGTTTGCACATATATTAAACTGCCCATAATTGAAGCATACGGAATTGATTCCATTACTTTACATTCTACATCATTCTTTGGATATTGTATGAGACTAAATTTATCTCCTTTCTGTATTGGAACAATTCCTGCTAAACATTTCTCCATATTAAATTTCTCTAGAATTCTTTTGATATATCTGTTCTGAGATAATCCTAAAATACCTTGTGATCTGTCACAAAATATTTCAATTTCTATCACATAGGATGCCTCTCCCATGCTTTTATTTTCAAAATTCTTTTTTTTAAAAAAATTTCGTCTCATGCAATATCCCTGAATCATTAGCAGCAAGTAAAATATCGTCAACATATAGAACTAAGAATTTAAACTTGCTCCCATTGATCTTTTGGGATATACATCGATCAACGATATTTTTTTTTAAATCCAAAAGATATTATGGTATCATTGAACTTGATGTACCATTGCCGAAAAGCTTGTTTAAGTTCATATATTAACTTCTTTAATTTATACATCATCTTACCTTTTCTTTCTATTGAGAAACCTCTCGGTTGATCCATATAAACTTCCTCCCCTAGATCTCTATTAAAAACGACTGTTTTCACATCTATGATCTATTTGATGTAACTCTAAATCATAGTGAGCCACCAATGCCATAATTATTCTTAATGAGTCTTTCTTTGAGATTGGCGAAAAGATCTCTCTATAATCAATGCCTCCCTTCTGAGCATAACCCTTAGCAACAAATTTAGCTTTATATCGTTCGATATTGCCATTTAAGTCATGCTTGGTCTTAAAGATCCATTTACACCCGACTCGTTTAGAACCTTCTGGCAATTCGACAAGATCCCAAACTTTATTATATTTCATGGATTTCAATTCATCATTCATGGTATCAATTCTATTAGACTCAACACTTTCTATGGCTTATAAAAACAAAATCGGATCTTTATTAATTCCAATATCAAAATCTGACTCCTGTAAGTAAACCATATAATCATCTAGAATAGCTGATCTTCTTTCTCTTTGAGATCTTCTTAAAGGTATTTCTTGTGCTTCATATATGTCAAATGTTTGCAAGTTAGTTTCTTCATGCGGTGTTTCCTCATCCAAATGTTGTTCAGTTGCTGGCACAACATTTGGCATAGTTGTGGATGAAGGAATACTTATGGGTAATAAAATATCTATCCTAACTTTCTTTAGTTTCATATTGTGTCATTCATCACTCCCACTAACTTCACAATTTTTAATGAATTTTGCATTATCGGTTTCAACAATTCTCGGACTATAGTTTGGACAATAAAATCTATATCCTTTAGATTTCTCTGGTTAACCAATAAAATAGCCACTAATCATTTAAGAATCTATTATTTTTTCATATGGATTATAAATTCTTACTTTCGCTGGGTAACCTCAAACATGGAGATGCCTTAAACTATATTTCCTTCTAGTCCACAGCTCAAAAGGGATTTTTGAAACTACCTTACTAGGAACCCTGTTTAGTAAATACATAGCGATTTTGAGAGCATACATCCATAATGATTTGGCTAGTGAGGAGTTACTTATCATACTCCTAACCATATCCACTAGTGTCCAATTACGCCTTTCTGCCACACCATTTCGTTGAGGTATGTCTGGCATAGTATATTATGCACATATGCCATGTCTTTCAAGAATTTTTACAAATGGATCTGGACATTATCCTGATTCATTATGTTTTTCATAATATTCACCATCTCTATCAAACCTTACGATTTTCACTCTTTTATCTAATTGCCTTTCAACCTTATTTATATATACCTTAAGGGCATCCACTGCTTGAGATTTTTCATTAAGCAAATAAACATAACCATAACATGAAAAATCATCGATAAAGGTGATAAAATATTTTTTTCTACTAAAAGATATAACATCAAAAGATCCGGGTACATCAGTGTGCAAAATTTCAAGAAGCTGAGTACTTCGTATGGCACCTTTCTTATTACGTCGGTTTGCTTTCTCTTAATGCAATCCACATATGTATCAAGATCAGTAAAATCTAGATTCAGAAGAATCTCATTCTTTACTAATCTCTCTAATCTTTATTTGGATATATGACCCAAACTCTTATGCCACAAGTAAACAGAATTTTTATTTGACAAACTATGCTTAATTCCAATATTATGATGAATAGTAAGTAGAGATTCTGTAAAGAGATTATCAAGTTTTAATTTATATAAACCATTAATAAAAATACCAGAGCCAATAAAAGAAGTATTCTAAATACTTATACCACAAGTAAACAGAATTTTCATTTGACAAACTATGCTTAATTCCAATATTATGATGGATAGCAAGTAGGAATTCTACAAAGAGATTGTCAAGTTTCAATTTATATAAACCATCAAAAAAGATACCAGAGCCAATAAAAGAAGTATTCTTATATAGATTGAAACAACCATATCCAAACTTAAAATTAAACCCACAAACATCAAGTTTTGAAAGAGAAACTAGATTCCTAGATACTGAAGGTACATAAACTATCTGTAATAGATTTAGATGATAACCAGTATCCAAGATCAAATGATAAGTCCCTATGCCTTCAATTGAAACTTTCATACGATTCTCCATGAACAAAAAGTTCTCAGTTGGATTTGTGGTTTGGATTGTAAAAAATCCCTGCATCATATTGGATATGTGTGTAGTAGCATCAGAATCAAGTCACCAAGTATTATGAGGAACTTCAGTTAAGTTTGATTCGAAACATACAAAAGCATTGGATTTACTTTTTTTTTTGAACCAAGCCTTACATTTCTAGCAATCTTTCTGATAGTATCCTACTTTCTTACAGAAATGACATTGTCTACCTGAGAAATCTTAGCAGGTATTTTCTTCTTCTTCTTAAACTTATTGATTTTCATCTTGAGTCTGTTACCGGCTTCTTGTCTCATGAGGTTAATGGAATGATTTTCATACTTTTTCAGTCTTGTTTCCTTTTAAATAAGCATACTGAACAATTCACTAACATCCTACTTATCCTTAATAATGTTATAGTTAATTTGAAAAGATCCATACTCAGGAGGTAGCGAGTTAAGAATGAACTACATTAAGAAGGAGTCTTTCACTATCATCCCCAAAGTCTTTAGCCTTGCTGCAATATTAGTAATCTTGATGATATGTTCTTGCATACTTCGTGACCCATTGAATTTCATGGTCGTGAGTTCTGCCATTAGTGTACCCATAAATGACTTATCTATAAAATGAAAACATTCTTCTACAATCTTCAGATATTTCTTTGCACTTTCAGTTTGTAGAATAGTACTCTTGATGTTGTTGGTAATAATCATTCTCATGAATATAAAGCTTATTCTATTAGACCATTCTCATGCTTTATGGTATGATTTTTCTTCTTTAGTGCTCGTATTCGTAAAAGCAATAGGTTTATCTTCTAATAGTGCTAAGTCAAGATCCAACACACCTAAGTGAAAATTGACTTGTTCGTATCATTTAGAAAAGTTCAAACCATTGAATACGGTAACAGATGAAGTATGTGAATAAAAGAAATAGCTACAAAAGTAATACATAAATATTCAAAATTAAAATAATTTCATTATAGATTCAGACAAACAACAATAAAAGCATATTGTAATTCTCCTTTGGGTAGATACTACAATATGCTATCATAATTTAAATACCATTATTGATATTTATTAGGCAATTAAACATTTTCAATCAAACATACATGTTATCTTTGGATATACAAATATATTTTGATTAAAGAATATTAATTTACTTCTATCATGTATGCTCACTATTCATAGAATAATTGATTCACCTTTGGGTGAATCCTAAAGTTTCAATGACTAGTGAACGTTAATTTATCCACTTATTTTTCGCTAATAGGTATTTCATTAAAATCATAGATAAATGATCATTTTATGCATGTTAATTTTCTTAAGCATTCTAGTTTGGCCACTTTGATGACTAACAAACTATATGTAAACATAAGATCATGCATGTAAACAATAACTGATATTATAGAAATAATAGATATTTTAATGATACAATCCTGATATAATAATATAAAAATTTTATTAAAATATTAATATAATTTAATTAAATAAGTAACATAAGTTATTTTTTAAATAATATATTCATAGCATATTTTTTAGATTTTAATTATTTCAAAAAAAATTTAAAATATAGATATTAGCTCATGGACAGTTAGATTTTTTTTTTTAATTTGATATTTCATAATTTCCAAGATGTCAAGTCACTTCAGTTAAAAACACTCCTGTTGCCTTATGCCATGGGCTCTGTTGCCTTATGCCATGGGATAGATAAAATTAATAAATAATTAATTGATTGGGAATGGTAGCCTGACTACAATATCTTATATTTGTCTCTTATAGATAGATTCTCTTGGGAAAACTCAAAGGCTTCAGCCTTGTGGAACGTGTACAGGTGGGGAACAACTTAAGCATAAAGGTATAATTTCAGCCGTCCCTCCAAACAACTTGATCAGAAATGCATTAAATGAGTTTGCAGTGCCATGATGATGGACAGAGCTTTTTAAAAATTAATGCTTATTTCTCTCATATTGGTTCATCCATCAATTTGTCAGGCGTTTATAATTCAATAGACAAATTGATGCGATGGCAAAATTTCTTAAACAACTTTAATGAAAAAATTTTTTATCCTAAACATGAATATGATACCAAACGTTAGCAAAATTAATATTAATTTACATGCTTCATCATGAATCTAAAATTTTAAATAAAATTTTTATATTCAAAATACCATCATAAATCCAAAATCTTGAATAAAATTTTACATAGATGCGTTAGAAGGCATACCTGATGTGGAAGAGAAGGAAGACATTCCGTCAGAAGAAAGTGATCTCCTTAATAAATTGGTTTCTCTCCCCTCTCTTCTTTCTGTCGCAGCAATTTTGATGATTATCATAGCTATTACCTTAATGGGCAGAGAGAGGATCAATATATATATATATATATATATATATATATATATATATATATATATATATATATATATATATATATATATATTTCTAATGTAGTATGTCCATCAAGTAACTAAATGAAACCGATGAGATTTGTTTGTTATTAACGACAAATTTGAATTCAAATTTCACAAACTGGATCACATGATCGAGAATTCAAATTTCATAAGCCGGATCATACAATCAAAAATTCAAATTTCATAAGTCGGGCCATATAATCTAATGCAAGTAGCTATGTGAGGACCTACACGTATGTATATTTAGTTGCATATCAATTTTTCATTAAAAAGATGTTGGATATTTATATAAGATCGAAGAATTCAAATAATATCTATCGGCTAATTTTTTAGGATGAGATCTTGGGTTGTGACAATGATATCAGAGCAAATATAGTCCATAACTCATTTAGACTAGAAGATACCGTAGTACTAATTCATTGGGCTAACCATAGGCCAGCTGTGGTGTTTATGAATGGATATAATGAATTTGAATTTTTGATCTAACCAAGACATGCATAAGAATATTGTATTTAGTATTATATCGATTATTTATTGAAAAGATTTTGGATACTTATACAGGACCAAACAATCTAAATAATATTTTTGACTAGTCTTTTTGGATGAAGTCCTAAGTTGTGTCAAGTTGATTGAAATATTCCTCTGCAATTCTAGCTCCGAAGAAATTTTTAAAGTTAAAATATTCGACAAATTTTCCCTGACAAATTATTTTCTTTCTATAATGTTAAGGTTTATAGCATTTTTGCTGGAAAAAGGAAGGAGTATAGCATTCTCATACTCTTGAATAAGGATACATACAAGTCCAGTTTGAACAAGCTAAGCCTACTGAAACTTGGCTTATTTAATAATTGAGAGTTTTAAGTTCGACCCATCTTATATAATTTTGAGCTAGACACTAATAACTTATTTATGTAGTGAATGAGATTTCTCGACTCTTTCACTTTGTTACATATAAATATTATATTTAGAAATACTTGCTTTGTAGATTATTTATTTATTTACTTATTATTTCAAATTTTATCAAGCCGAATTTGAGCGAGAGAGGTCAAGTCTAGTCCTAACTTGTTTGGTGCAGCATGAATTGCATAAGAATGGTTTGACAATCCTACACTTTGATTGGTCCTAGAACTTTCTTTAAGCTATTTAGGTTATGCACAACATCACTATGAATCTAAAATTTCTGGATTGACTTCAGCATGTGTATAACTAGGACCAACCTTTGTTTTAAATCAGAGTATGAGAGAGATATCCATCTATGCTCTTTCTTCCTTGCTAACATATGAAATCACTGACAATATAAGCTTCTAGCATTGATAAAAAACGTTAAAAGTCAAAAATTGTCAGTAAAGTACTATTGTGATGGACTAGAAACAAAAAAATAAAGATAATAACATCCTCAGCAACCTTTCTAAATGTTTAATAGTAATTTTTATGTCTGGATAAAAATAGTTATCATGATAAAAGAATACCTCTATAAGATTACTTTTTTATTAGTGGTAACATTTTTCGCTGCCATAAATCTTTTTTTAAAATAATTATTTTACTGCTATATATAAAAATTATTTTTGAGATAAATATTATTTTGTTGCTATAAAACTACTGCTAAAACCCTCATCTCTTGTAGCGAACGAGTCCTCCAGACATTTATCAGGGCATTCAACGTACTCTCACTTGGCTAGATGATGAAAAAAAAAGGGATCATTGATAGGATCCCAATCAGTCAGTAACCCTTCTTTTATAAAGTGAATGGATAATTTTGTTTACCAAAAAATAAAAAAGGGAATGGATAATTTAGCTGGCGGAAACCCAGAACACTTGCAAAACCACCTGTAATGTCCATCCATGGGTTACACGTGCTTATGCATGATGCAAGGACAAATGTTATGTTCATTTTAAGAGTGACACATGGGGACCTGTCCCAACGGCCATACTTCTTGGTAACCAGGGGCTTTAGGCTTAATTATTGGATAATATATTTCTAAATTTGGATTCAAATTGCTGTAATACGGATAGATTCCCTCTCTCTTTTTTTTGTTTTTTTTTTTTTGAAAAAAAAAATAAATTATATAAATATCTCTTCAAATTTGAATTAGTTGCACTTACACCGTTTGTACTTTAAAAAGTATCAAACATGTTCCAAAAATTATCGAAATATTTCAATAAGATCCTACCGTCCATCTCTTTTAACAGAAAGATATCACATGACCATTATATAATACCTTACTTTTAGCAAATGATAAAAGTGCCCTTAATACCTGTTACTGGTGGGATGCGACTTATAGCACCAAAAATCTTGAATCATATGTGTTAATCACGCGACTTATAACTTTCCAAACCATCGGGAACTTAGTTTTTTTGCATCAAAAGAACCTTAATCAAGCAGAGAAAGAGAAGAAGAAATCCCAACCAAGCGGAGAGGAAAGGAGGTGGTGTGGAGGGAGAAAGAGATCATGGAGATTTGCAAATCAAGTTCTTCTAGAAATATGTCTTTCCGTGAGGTTGATTTTTGCTATTATGAAACTAAATCACCATTGAAGACCTCATGGACCATTGCAAATCCTAGCCGATATTTCTGTGGATGCGGGATGTATGTGAGGTTTGCGGTATATTCATATTTGCTCATTTTTTGTGGTTTATTCTATTTTTGACTTTAATCTTCAAATCCAAATTGATGTTCTAGGTGAATGGAGAGGGGCTGTGGTTACTTCCGTTAGCATGATTTGCCTTCAAATCCAACAATCGACTATTGTAGTAGAATAAGAAGCTTGAGATCGAAATTTCAAATTATAGAAGAAAGATGAAATGAGCCATTTTCTTTACTAGCGTACTGTGTTTATATGTGTTTGTATACTAAGGCATCTATGTTTTAGACATTTTTAGTAAGCCGATTTTGTATGGATTTGAATGTTTGAGTTTTATCCCACAAATTGATATTATCCTATTGGGGTATTTGAAGGCTAATTTGCAATGCTTAAGGAATTATGTAATGAGAACCTATTCTATTTGAAATAGATATGCATTCGTTGGAATTTTAAACTATTAATTATACATGTGCATATCGTTCCAAATTAGATTATGGTGTCATTGTAAAATGATCCAAATGGAATATATGTTCTTGAAGTAAGAACTGGTGGCTTAGTAAAAGGATTGTTTTTCCAAAGATTATGACGTTGCGCAGATGTTCTCTATACTTTGAAATTGTAACACTTACACCTCCTTCAATTTATATTTGTTACACTTACACCCCCTGTAATTTATATTTTGTTACAGTAACACCCCTTCTTTTTAAAAAAAAATGAACAGAGATACCTTGGCAGATAGAGTTGTGGAATCTGGCACAAGATATAATTAGTCTGGTACAAGACGTAACAAAACAAATTAAATGAAAGCTGCCATCCAAAATTCATGAAAATACCAAATAGAATCACAAACCAATTAGAATCCATCCTGTATCATACGATGTCATATGATATATTGCCACAAAATGAGATAAATAGAATCCATACATATAAATTCAACCTGTATCACACTATACATTGCCACAAAATGCCCAAGAATATAATTCATACATGTAGATTCATCTAAAGACATAATTCTATATCACAAATCAAATTTTGTATCTCAATCCATGATATATATCAATACATTTGACATTCTCTCAGTTTGAAGTTAAACATCAAATACAAAATCTGATTTAAACAAAATAAATCAAAACTAAAAATCATAATACATCTAAAAACATAACTCTGCTGGCTGGGAGGCTTCTGCTGGCAGAAAGGCTTTATGCTGGATGAGAGGAAGCTGCTCGATAGTAAAGCCAACCTGCATCACCTCTAAAAACGTCAGTTTGTATCAGATTGATACAATATGATATATTGCCATAAAATGATATAAATATAAAATGATAATGCCCAGAATTATATATAATGTTAAAGCCAATCTGTATCACACTCTACCAGTCTCAAGTTGAACATCGTATCCCTAGCTGGGAGAAAGCTGCTGGCTAAAAGGTTTGTGCTGGCTGGGATGCTTATGTTGGCTGAGAGGCTGGTTAGAAGGAGACAGGCAGGGAGGCAATTGGATGGGAAGATGCAGCCTAAGAGGCTAAAGTACATTGGCTACTGGCTTCTACTGATGTTTGTGATGGAGTAGCCATCTTCATGAAAATAAGTATTGAAAGTAAGTATTGAAACATAATAAAAACCTAGTTAAATACATATCAAGACTAATAAATGAGCATTTCAAACCTATGATCTATCCCTTCTCCTGCTAATTCTGCTCCCACTTTGGCTGCAACCAATATTCTGTTCTTTGTGCTTGGGCTTCTCTTTAATTTTTAGGTCCCTTGCAAGTTTTTGAATTATGGTCCCATTTTTTGCAATTCCTTTATCTTAAAGAACTACCCCTCTTTTAATTCTAGAAGAATCTTTTGGCTCATCTGCTTCTTTTCTTTTTGCCTTTTTGGATCTACCTGGAGGGGTCCCTAGGAGAGAGGGACATACAATGGGGTATACTCTATCCTTGGCCAAACTTTCATGCTAGGAACTGACTCAATGATCTTCTCATAAGTCTTAAAAAAAGCTTCTCTGGTATACCATGCATTGACAAATGATGTATATCCTTTCTAACATACATAATAGCTACCACAGTATGACAGCATGGGATGCCAGTTAAATCCTACATCATACAACCACATGTACGCTCCTCCAAGTTAACAATAATTCTATCACTATGATGTTCCACTTCAAATCTGTACCCATCTCCCCATATGCAATTGCAATCCATAGCCTTTAAGTTATTTCTCTCCAACTTCTTCTAAATCTTTGGATAAATAGGTTCTATAATTTTGCCTAAATCTTCTCTTTTTGCTTGGAATCACTGCATCAAGAGCCTTCTAATAGTATCAAACAAAATGATAATAGGTTTATCTCAAGCATCAGCTATGTACTTATTGAATGACTCATAAATATTGTTCAACAACATACTAGATTTGCTTCCTGAAAAGAATGTGCACTTTGACCACAACTCAGGTGGGTACTGTATTAGCCATTGTCATGCCATTTCATCCAACTAATGTAGCTCATCCATGGTAGATTGAAAGTCATAATGTGTGGTTGTCCTGACATATTTTTCAAAAAGCATCTCTATAATTCTTATCCTTAAATCCTGCACTTTTAAAATTAGCATGCAAATGCTGCACATGGAATCTATGATCGGTGGTAGGAAGTATGCTTTGAAATATCTCAACAAAACCCTACAAAATATTTAAAAAGTGAACAAGTTAAGAATACCTAAGTATAATACTAAACTAACTTTAAACTGAAAGTAAGTATTTTCGAATAAAAACTTACTTTTTGTCTATTTGATATAAAGGTCCAACCATACTCTTCTAATGATCCAATGTCACCCAATAAATTTGTCAAAAATTAGTTGCAGCTATCCTTTGTTTTTACGTCAATCACAACCCATGCGATGGAAAAAATATTTTCATTACCATCTTTTCTGATTGCAGCTAGAAACTATCCTCCAAATGAGCCTTTCAAATAGCATCCGTCCAGTCCAATGATGGGTCTGCAGCTATTGACAAAGCCATACTTGCATGCTGCAAAACAACTATATAGCCTCCTGAAGATAGGTTGATCGGACTCATCTGGTTTGCAGAAATCCATCAACATTATGCTTCCAAGGTTAGTTTGCCTAATTATCTGGCAATACTTCTATAGATGGGCATACTGGTCTCTGTGGCTCCCCCGCACCATCTCTAGTGCTTTGTTTTTGGCTCTATAGCATTCTGACTTCAAAACAGAAATCTTCACATCTCTCCTAACATGCTCTCTGAAGCTTTTAATACTCCATTTTGCATCTGATATAATTTTCTCAAGATACTTCTCTGCTAGAAATTTGGATGTGATGTTGTGATTTTTGAACTGCCTTCCATATTGATGCACTGACTGAAATATCTTGATTTAAAAGGTATCCTTCCTATGTATCGAAGAAGTATGAATCCTCTACCTACAACCTTACTTGCGAATAGCCATAATCCAATTTGTCTCATTCTTCTTATAAACAGAATCAAAGCCCTCTTATATACTGTAAAGTTGCAGCATCTTCCTAAACTGTGCGGCATTGCTAAACTTCATTCCAACAGAAAGTTTGATGGTCTATTTCATATCTGTAGGATCATTAAATTCGAAATAGTATGGGCCAGAGATCCCATCATCTCTACTTCTACCCTAGTAGGTTGCTCGTTTCTAAAAAAATCTACACCTTCAAATAGATCAAAGTGCTATATCCACGATCTCAATTCCTTAACAATAACATCTTTGTCTACATACTCATCAAATATATCATCATCATTATCCTCTGAATCACTTAACTGATTAAGTGATCCACTAGTACTGCTTGAATTGCCAAGTGAAGGCTCTTCCAAAGGGGCAGCCTTTTTTGTATATCTGTAATCTCTTTTTATTTATCATCAACTTTGGACTTTCCAAATATTGGTGGTCTTCTTCCACCAATCTTTTTTACAACCAATGTTTTAATTATAGTTTTTGTGATAAAGGCAGTTGCTTCCTGAGTAGGCATCACGGCAGTAGAAAGGGCATCTCCTAAACAGCTTCCTAAGTGGCAACAGTACTAGTTTGAACCTTTGGATGATTCATGTATAATTGGACTATATCAGTCCTTCTCGTGCAAGCAAGCATATCCAAAATATCAGCATCAGCTCTAAGTTCCCTCAAGCCATTTCAAAAGTATGACCTGGCATGAGGTAGTAAAAGTAGGCCCCATTGATATATCCTAACTGAACCAGCATATTTTATAGCTCTGTGATGCTAAATCTATCTAGATCACAGTTATCACAAAATCTAGAGTAGCTTCCACTATAGGGATAATTAGAATGATATTTGATGAACCCACCATAGAGGATTTGTACCGTGAAAAAAATATTATCCATCCCTATAATAAGAAAAAAGTAATACATGAAAAAATAATTATCAAATATTAACAAACTTAAATAGTAGTTCAAAAGTGAAATATCAATCCATTTAAGAAGTCTTAACAATAACTAAAAAACTTGACTTCACTATGCAACATATATTTAAGAAGTCTTAAAGAAATGTTAATATTCAATTGAACTTTGATGGGAGTAGAGCCAAGAATTTTTAAATGCTTTCAAATGCGTGGCACATAATACAACAGAGTAGCACATGATAAAAGGCTACATGTTCAGAAAATACATAGTGGGATCATGATAAAGGACAGATGTTTAGAAAATAGAAAATATACTTATAGGGACTATAACAATAGTCCAAAGATAATTTAAAGCAACACAAATGGGATCACAAGAGATTATTTTTTATGCTCATATGTAACACAAGTGGGATCATAACAGGCCTACGGCCGCAATCTCTATTCTATATGTATTTAACAAATGGAATCAAGTCAACAATCAAAGGCATACCAAAATTTAAAGCATTCTAGTAAACAAGCATCATAATGTAGTAAATCATCATTAATCAACCCCAAAATGAAGAAAAAAAGAAGAAAGAATTATCGATCAACAATGAAGATAACATGCTTTAGGATGAGTAATTGGGAACTTCGGATACCACCAAAGGTCACGCATGAGAAAGGAGAGACTGTTGGAGATGTGTAGAGATGGGCAACAGGCCGAGCTACCCATGGCCCAGCTCAGTCGGCACGAGACGGGCCGTGCCAGACACGGCTCATCAACTACAGTGTTGTGCCGTGCCGTGCTTGGCATGACCCATAAGAGCGGGGTCGGGTTGGGTTTGGCCTACGGCCCAGGCCCAACACGACCCAAACCATTCACGGCCCATAAGGGCTTGGATCGGCATGACCCGTGGGCCAGGCACGTTAAGGCCCGCATGCTAGCCCGACACCTTTGAAATGGGCCATGTCAAGGCATGGTACGTTTGCACGGCCCGTTTAGAATTTTTTAAATTTTTTTAAAAAATATGCATGAATAAATTAAAAAAAGATTGGAGACTACAGATTTAAATATAAAGCTACCTTGTTAGGTGGGGGGTTTGGTGTGGACTCCTACCAGTTTATTAATAAATATCAAAATGGTACAGAAAGGAAGGGGGCTAAACCTAACCTCCAGAGTACAATGAGGAGAGAGAAAAAAGAAATAGGATTATAGAGGTGACTCACCTCAATAATTAAAAAAATTAATCTAATTAATAAAAAAATAGATAAAATCATACCAGCTTGTCTCTACTCTCACCGAACTCTTTCAAGACCCTCTCTCTGCTCCCTGCTCTTCTGTGCTAACTTGATAAAAATTTTATCAATTATCGATCTTGTTTGTGTCGTCTTCATCAAATGATGTAGTAGAATATCTACCTTTATCTTAAAGCCTCGCCTCCGCATTTAACCAATTTTTGAAGCAAAGCAGCAGTTCCACTAACTTGCTGGTCATCCGACTTCTCTTTTTATCAAGAACACACCGATCTGTATTAAAAATGAATTCTGATGCTACTGTAGACATCAACATAGCTAAAATATCTCGTATAATGATAGATAAAATATGATATTGATTTTTAACACCTCTCCACCAAGCTAACACATCTAGATTATCTATTTGATTTTCATCATATACAGGATGAAGATCATTTCGTAAATAAAATTTTAGTTCACTACTTAAAGCAGATGAAGAAGATGCAGATAAACTTGAAGCATGTGTCTGTCTCCTATGTGTAATAAAACTAAAAGCAGATGATGATGAGAACTACTAGAAGAAGTGATAGGGCTTTGTGCTAGTAATCTAGATCCATGAATTTTTTCATTATATAATGCATATATACCATAAAAAAGTTTTGTTACCTCAACTTTAGTGGGTTCAGGATCCAGTATCATGTTTTCACAATATGCATCAAGTAAAATTAGCACACCACTCAATTTAACTCGTAGATTAAATACAGTAGCTAAATTATGCATAGGACATACCTTGTTCCAATATTCATTCTATGTAGATTTCATTTGTTTAATAATAGGCATTAAAACATCATCAAATCTATATTCTACAAATTTTCTACTAATATTAAATGTTTGTTGTAAAAATAAACATGAAGTTGGATAATAAATACCAGAAATAACGTTAGTCGCATTATAAAAAGTAATAAAAAAATCTTCCAAAATTTTATCCTTAGTCTAATTAGTTTCAGTCAATATAAAACCTAATCCACGATCATTAATATATGCATTTAATAATTATCTATGTGGATATGTATCATGTATCATGGTATATGTTGAATTCTAATGAGTCATTACATCAAGTTTAAATTTTTTAAAATGTTTACCATGATCTACACATAGTTACTTAAATTCTTGAAGTCTTACTCTTGAAGCATGAATAAAAAAAATTATATTTTTAATTTTTAAAATTACATCTTCAACTATGCCCATGCCAGTTTGTACAAAAAGATTGAAGATATGACATGCTTATCTAATATGCAACAACTGGCTATTTAAAATAGGATACAATGAGTCCTTCAATAATGTAACAGCAAAATTATTATTAGATGCATTGTCAAAAATAATAGATATGATTTTATCATTAATTCCAAATGAACATGCCGTTTGGTAAATAATATTTAAAATTTATTATCCAGAATGTGAAATATCAAAAATACAAAAAGCGAGAATATGTTTATTCAAATTCGAGTCATTATCAATATTAAGCAGTAATAAAAATAAAATAATTACTACTTATCAATACTGACCAAATATCAGAAGTTAATAAAATTTTTAAATTTGAATTTAAAACAGAGAGAGTTTCAATTAAATTTTATTTTATTACTAAAAAATTTTGTCATAGCTATCCTTCTAAAAGTATGCCTATTAATTCTTTGGTAAGTAGGCTGTAGGATTAATTGAATATATTCTTCAAAATTAAAAGATTTGCATAAACTAAAAGACAGTTCATCCATAACTATTCATTTAACTAGTATTTTTTTTTTATTTTCGTGATTATATGTAAAATTACCGATCAAAGATCCCTCTTGTACATTGAGGGTACTTCGAAGATGAGAGTCATTCATCCTATGACTCTCTTGATGTCTCCTTAAATGGTCAGTTCTCCCGCTACTGGCATAACTATAAAATTTAGCATATTTTATATTTTGCTTTCCAGACTCCGTCAATAAGAACTCTTTCAAAATCCTCCCAAACTGCACTAGTCCTCTTACGGAAAGAGATTTGACCTTGAGTAGTTTCAGAGAAAGTAGGAGCAACGGGATTAGTTTCCTCTCCCTCGAAAACAGGGAGAATGCCAAAATGGCTCTCATCATAAGATACCATTTCTAAATTTATGAATCAAAAAATAAAAACTAACCGGAGATGGAGGAATTGAGTAGAGGTGGAGGAATTGAGTAGAGGCAGTGCCAAAATTTGTGAACTTTCTCTTGTGCTCCTCGATAATGACCTCCTTCTGTTCTCCTCAACAAGGACCTCCTCTTATGTAGTACTTGAACACTTGCTAAATACAAACTAAAAATTAAATTGCTAGAATACTTGTAATATTGCTAGAAGAGAGAAATAGTAGTAGCAGGAAAGGGAGAAGAGTAGATTTGATGTGGTGAGAATGAGAGAGGAGGGGACTATTTATAGAAATCCATAAATTTTTTTCTCAAAATACCCCTCAAAATAGCCGTTTTATGACTGTTAGGAGGGGTAAAAAGATAAAAAAAAAATAAAAAATAGATATTTTTATTTATTTTTTGCTGTTATGGGCTGAAACGGACCTGGCCCGCGCCGTGCTAGGCATGCTCGTTTGCAATTTTTTTTTTAAAAAAAAAATCCACGGGCCAACGAGCCAATGAGCCATGCTAGGCATGGTCTGCCACCAACTGGGCCTAGGACCGTGTCGGACTGAGCCCTGGTGCTAATCGTACCATGCCAGGCATAGTCCGTTTAGCCTCAAGTTTGGTAGGCTTGGACCGGGCTGTGCCAGGCACAGCCTAGTGCCCTTATCTAGAGACGTGCGAATGGTGGGATGGTAGTTGAGTCGTCCGAAATTCACTGGAGAGAGGACGACGGAAGACAGGATCCGAACAGAAAATCCTTGAAATTAGGAAGGGCGTGGTCGAAAACTGTTTAAATAATCCTCATAACAGAGGGGTACTTTTGTTCATTGAAATGGTAAGCGGATGCCGTCAGTGGTCAAATGACTGTTGGGATCTTATCGGAATATTTCGATAATTTTAGAGATATGTTTGATACTTTTTAAAGTATATATAGTGTAAGTGTAACTGTCTCAAACTTGAAAAGATGTTTATGTAATTTATCTAAAAAAAAAATACAACACTTTCTGAGTAAATAGGCTAAAGTTGGCTTGGTCCATCCAAAACAAATTAAGAACAATGTGAGATCCCCGTCTGCATCACCACCTTTATTTTTTGGACATCAAATGTAAGAGTTATAGCCCATTATCAGACAATATATTTCATCCATCATAACCAAGCAAACAGATTAAGCATATATCTCTAGCTTTTAGCACGCTATCGACTGATCCAAGGAACAGGACCCAGGACGTTTTCTCATGCTATCTCTAGTAGCAAATGATTGGAATCAAGATCCAATGCACATGCATGATTATAAGGCACTGATTATTTCACATCTCATTGAACTCCAAAGTTTATTGTTTCGAATAATTTCTATCATTCAACATCAAAAGCTACCTCCAACGAATGGAATCAAATCAAATCATCAAATAGCTTAGCATCTGGCATCCAGATATTGTTGTGAGTTTATGCCGATATGGAGATCATCCTTTATCATTAAAAACACAACATGTAGAAGTCTATGCTTTTAATTAATATGAAGCATTGGTATATCTTCCATCATTATTGAGAAATTATATTTTATATTGCATAAACCATAGGACGGTATCAATCATCTCATCTTTTTTTCTCTGGACCCATTCAGAATGCGCTCATTATAAGGGTTGGCTCATAGAAGGGAGACGTACTCGATGGCATGGTCAATGGCCATATTGGTGTATAGTTTTTCCCAATCATCAATCTCAGAAGCACAAGTTTGTGGGGTCGTCATAATTAATCATTATCCCAGCTCTTTTCCACTGTGAGTGGAGAGGCATGAATGCAGGGTTTCAGCACCGTGGCAGAAACGGCAAGTACCTTCTAAAAATTAAAGAAAATAATCTTTCCCATGTATAAAAAAATTAAAATAATGACATGCACCACAGTTGGAAAATAATAATCAGTAAGTTCATCTCGTGATGCGAACCAAGATAAGCCTAAGCATGAAATGATTCGTACCCGGACAGCAGCGGACCAGGGAGTTCGTTGTCTAACAGCACCAGTTTAATGACAACCTGGTGAGGTTAAATAGAAGATAACCCAGGCTGCAAAACTATCAAAACACTCCACTTTGTAGTTAGTGTTTATGTAAACTTTAGGCATGATTGAAACGATAATTTAAATTTTTTGGACCTACAGTATCGTATTTTATATACTTAGTAACCTAGAGGGGCATAATTTACATTAAAATATACTAATTTATAAGGGAATGTATGAAGTTGTAAGTTTGTGAGCAAAAGAGAATTTCTTAAAGTATATTTGATATATCATGTATGGCCATTCAAAGCATATGACCCTCGAGAGGGAGGGAAAAAAAAAAATCAGAGATAGCTTGACCTAATTAACCATGAGATCCTTTGATATTTAAGTTAGGTGGAGCTTTGTTCTAGCAATAGATGGAAGGAGATTTGAGAGTATGAAAAATGTATGGTAAGGATAGAGGAGATGAGATGCCTACATGAGACCATCAGGCAAGCTGTAATCAGCTACTGTTAATTGTATCTTTAATTGTGCGGAGTTATGACTACTTATGTTTTTCCCAATGATAACTACTCATGTTTTGCCCAATGATAACTGCTCCTTACATTTAGGGATGGCAAAGGATGGATATGAATCGAGTCGATCAAAATTCATATTTTTTATGTAACTAAAAATTTTATATCTATATCCATCTTGTATCCATCTCAGATTGGATCGAGTTGAGTCAAGTAGATATGCGAATTGGATAAGAAACTCATTATATAAATATTATAGAATAATTATAATTTTAAAAGAAAAATTTAGATTAAGATTATATTGAGTCGGATTCGGGATGAAACATATTTTTACTTTTATCTGATCCGAACCTATTTTGGATATTTTTTCTGGAATACATGCCTACTCTGGATTTTAATCGGATCGGATAAAATTTATTTTATTCAGATCAGGTTTGATTTCTAGTGGGCCAGTTAAAATTATCATTCCTATTCATATGCTATCTAACATCTTAAATACGTATGCCATCTGTCACTTGACTATTGGATGGTGAAGATGATCCGTAACATCCGTTTGGACATTGAATCGAAACCATATCACCATACAAATAATGTAAATCTAGAATTAGTAAAGCAAATAAACAACACATGAGATGAATTTACATTTTTATTTCTCCCCAACACCAGTACTCCACAGATAGAGACGATTGGAAAAAGTCAGTCGAAAATGACAAAGCTGAGCAAAAAAAAAAAAAAAAAAATCTTGGTACAAATCCTTCAACAATGTCAGTGGT
This sequence comes from Elaeis guineensis, assembly GCF_000442705.2. Lineage (NCBI taxonomy): Eukaryota > Viridiplantae > Streptophyta > Magnoliopsida > Arecales > Arecaceae > Elaeis > Elaeis guineensis. The sequence goes on along the minus strand of NC_025998.2, from coordinate 9,513,239 downwards.
ACAAATCCTTCAACAGGCAACTAAAGCTAAGCTCAGCGGAACCAGCAACCAAGAGTTGGGTCCTTGGGGACATGATTCAAAACAATATAAATATTGTTCCGAGAATCAAGAGCTTCATAGGATATAAACTATTAATTTGGACAATTGAGGCAGTCACCGATGCCCTAATAAAGGCATACTGGGATAGTTGAAAATTTGTATTTTTGGACTTTCAAAGATAATTTATGCAAGATCAACTTGTCTTTAATTTTTTCAAAAAAAATTGGTGATTTCAAGCAAAGGATGGCGCATTTCTTGATGACTTGCAAAAATATAACAACAAAGGGTCACTCCAATGAGACAATATTCAACATTTTCTCAATAGTTTCATTACAAATAGTTTATAACCATTCATCAAACACCATAAGGAGACTCAAAATTTCTTTATATATAAAAAATGCTATAATAAAAGGAGATGCTATTGAAAGCATCAAATACATCTAGAACTATAACCATGGGATGCGGTAGAAAATAAAAAGTTTCCAATTGGCAAAAGAAAGTGTTATCACAGGTGTTTTGATGTCACAATTAGAAGCAAGTGCAAAATCATCCATTTGTACTTTCAAAATAAGAAAGCAGTAGGAAACTACACTCGTAAAATAAAATATCCATAAATAAGGTTAAAATTGGATCGGATACAGATTGGATAACAGTATATCCATATCTATATTTATTTTATCTAAAAAAAATAAATACAAATACGGATGTTATTCGGATGTAAAAATTTATATCTATATTTATTTTAAATGGATACAGATACAATTCGGATAATAAAAGTATGGATATAATTATAAATATAAGTTAGATAATTAAATTTGATCACTATAAAATCAAAGATATTACTAAATAGATGGCAAATCAAGTTACTAATATTTTTATATAATTATATATATATTTTTTAAAAATTAATAAATATTATATAAAATTAGGTAGAGCTATAGGTAAATTTGGATATTCAAATACGAATCGGATAGTTGTTTATCCATATCCATATTCTTTTTTTTTTACGTATGTAGATACGGATACGAATATTAATCGGATCTTCAAATTTCTATCCATATCCAGTAGATTCGAATAATAAAAGGGATCCAGACAGATATTACCATGCCACTTTCACTATAAGAAATGCCACCTTTTGTGATAAATTTATTTATGATGAAAATATATTTCATTGCAAATAATGATATTTACGATGAAAATCAAAATTCATTGCTAATAATTATTTATTTACGATGAAACTAATTTTTTATCATAAATATCTTTATATTTGCGATGAAAATAAAATTTCATTATAAATACAAATTATTTATGATGAAATTAATCATCGTAAATAATAAAATATTTATTTTAATTTTAAATTTTTAAATATTAGTGACGAAACTAGTTCATCGTAAATAACGAAAGCATTTGCAATAAAAATTAAATTTTTATCACAAATATACGTTATTTATGATGAAAATCTTTCGTCACTAATATTTGAAAAAAATAAAAAATTTTAAAAATTTAATAATTAAAGATTATTTAAGATAAAAATATTATATCATAAATAACAGCATATTGATGATAAAAACTAAATTTTCATCATAAATTAATATTATTTTCGTTGCTAATATGTGAAAAAAAATTTTAAAAATTTTAAAATTATAGATTATTTATGATGAAAATATTACATCACAAATACAGACATATTTTTAATAAAAATTTATTTTCTATTGTAAATACTTAAGTATTTACAATAAAAAATTTTTATTGCTAATATTTAGGAGAAAATAAAAAATTTAAAAATTATAGATTATTGATGATGAAAATAATACATCGTAAATGATTATTATTGACGATGAAATCAAAATTTTTATTGTAAATATATTTTATTTATGATAAAATATTTTTATCGCTAATATGTGCAGAAAAATAAAAAATTTTAAAAATTTAAAAATTACAGATTATTTATGACGATAATGTTACATCACAAATACTTGTATATTTATGATAAAAATTAATTTTCTGTCATAAATAGTCAAGTATTTATGACGTAATATTTTTATCGCTAATAAATAAAAAAATAAAAAAAATTCAAAAATTATAAATTATTTACAATGAAAACTCTATTTTTATCGTAAATAACATGTATTTGCGATGAAAAATATATTTCTGTCGTAAATAATCACTATTTATGATGAAAAATTTTTATCACTAATATTTATATTTTATTTAGTTTTATCATTAGTTAGTTCATAATTATCATATATACTAAATTTTATATTTATTATATTTATAATGATATATTTAAAGATAAATCTTGAATTTGTTGCTTGTGATCTTTGAAAACCTCATTTTGTTTTATTTCTTAGTTATACACATAAGTAATAAAAAAAATTTAGAAAGGTTGATGAGCTGACATGGATGAAGGAAAAGTATATGTGGAGCATAGGTCGAACCTACTTCAACCTGCATATAAACCAAACACAATTTGACCCATTGACACCTCTAGTTTGAATCATACTTTTGTTCGATTTTGATTGATCTTCCATCTATTTTACTTAATAAATAAAAGAAAAAAAATAAAAAGAGTGATATGACAGTAGATCAAGGAAAAATTTTGCACCCCATATCTGGGCTCTGGTGCTAAAGAGGTCTAGTTCTATTTTCTGACCTCTCAAATATCATTATTTTTTGCAAGAAGTCCTAAGTTAAAAAGTTTACAGTCAAATCTTTGAACTCGCTTTCAGTGAATCAATATGGTCCTGCCGTTTATCTTGTTAGTTAGATCTAAACAAATTTTATCATGCGAGCATCATATAATTACTTATTAAAAACTTATAAATGAGAAAATATTTTTAGTAATTATTAGCGACGGAAGAAAATTTTTGTCGCTAATAACGTAATTAGCGATGAAAATAATTATCATAAATAAAATTTTGAGACTATTAGCAATGAAATAATATATTTTTATTGTAAATAATATATTTAAAAAAAAATTTCAGTGAATTTTTTTTTTGTTTGGCGGGAAATATTAGCGACGAAAAGTTATTCGTTGCTAGTTAGTTATTAGCGACGAAAAGCATATTTTCATCACAAAATTTTTTTTGTTTAAATTATTTATGATGAAAATAAATTATTAGCGATGAAAACTTTTGAAATTTTTTTTTTTCAGTGAATTTTTTTTTGACGGGAAATATTAGTGACGAAAAGTTATTCGTCGTTAGTTGGATTATTAGCGATGAAAAGCTTATTTTTGTCGTAAATTTTTTTATTTAAATTATTTACGATGAAAATAAATTATTTGCGATGAAAATTTTTGTCGCTAATACCCCGCATCCCGTCATGTCCCATCTGAAACCCATTTTCTCCCCCCCCACCCTTACTCGACATTCTCTCTCTCACGTTCCCTCCCCCCAGCATCCAGCATCTCCGTTCGCTCTGCCGTCGCCGTCGCCATCCGCAAAGCCATCGCCAGCGCCACCATCGAGCTGAGCTTATTCCTTTTTTTGGGGGGGGTTCGGGCTGGGGACGGGGACGGTGATGAGGCCGGCTGGCCGGGGTCGGGGACGGTGGTGCAGGGCCACGAGGCCTGCGGTCTGGGGCAGCGGGGGCTACGGGGCCTACTGGCTAGGGCTGCGAGGCCTGTGGGCCGATTTCGGGGGCCGAGGTCGGGGATGGGGACGGGGACGGCGGTCCTGCATCGGCGGGCTGGAGATGGGTTCTGCACCGGCGGGCCGGAGATGGGTTCTGTGGGGTCGAGCCGTGGCCGTGGTCGTGGCAGGGTCCGCGTTTGGGTCCGGGGCTTGGCCGGGTTATTGTGGGTCGGGTCGGGCTGGGGCGAGTCAGGTCCGTGACTAGGCCGGGTCGGGTCGGGTCCAGTCCGGGTCTGGTTAGGGTCGGGTATTGGTTGGGTCGATTCTGGGTCGGGTCGGGGTCGGGTCCAGATCGGGTCGGTTCCAGGTCGGGTCAGGCCCTTCAGGGATGGGTCCGGGGATGGGGATGGGGCGATCCGGCAGGTTGGGTGGGGTCGGGATTGGTCGGGTCGGGGCGGGTCGGGTCGGATCGATTTCGGGTCGGGCCGAGTTGAAATTATTATAATTATTGCATATTATGTTTTAGTGTTACTGCTGAAATTATTTAATTATTTAACTAATTATTTTTTCACTAACACAATACACATTGCTGTTATTTGTTATAATTAAATTATTTTATGTGCTGTTTTGTATGCTACTGAAATTATAAATAAAAAAAAATATTTTTATTTTAAAAAAAATTATTAAAATTTTTAATAAAAAAATTTTAATACAAAGTTATTTTTTTTGATAAATAAGAAATTTATCTTCGAATGCACGTTCAAAGATAGTACTTAAATTATATTGAGCCATAGATTTCCGTTCAAGTTTCGATCTTCATCGAGATCGAAACTTGGATGTCCTGTATTCGAACTTTTTGAAAAGTAATAATATTATTATTGTTAATAATTGATATTTCGTTTCATTATGTGATATTCAGTAGTTACCTGTCCATTGTTCTCCGGATATATGGTGGATAGGATGCGTGGCACCATATCCACATTGTATACTTGGAGAACCATGGGGAGATGCTGCTAAAATTTTCACAAAAATAAGATGAAATATTCACTAATAACAATAATGAGATTATTACTTTTCTGAAAGGGATAGGGCCACACTTGTTAGTAATGATTTGAAAAAGATAGGATCATGCATTTTGTATTAAGTGATCCGAATCTGGATCCGGGTCGGGATTTTAGCTGGAATTCGAAATGCGATTCAATCCGAAATTCAGATCGAGATCCAGAATATCACTAAACTTTATTTTAGATGTTAATGATTTTGTATTTATTGTTAGATGAATATCAACAAAAGTTGGATGAATGCTAGAGGTATTTTTTTGCCTAAATATCGAAAAGGAGTTCGAGATTTCATTGATTTTGCACGGCATAAGGCTGACAGTGCTAGTCGGATAAAGTATCCATGCAAGAGATGTGTCAATTTGATATATCATCACATAATACGTATTGAGAAGCATCTGCTACAATATGGTATGGATAAGAAGTATCCTTGTTAGATATGGCATGGGGAGGATGATCTGAATCAAGTGGTGCGCGACGATGACGATACTGAAGATGATAGTACTGATGGTGCTAGACCTGTCGAACATAGTGGTATTAAAAAATTGTTAGATGATTTACATCAAGGTGCTTGTTCAAATGTACGCATGAATATCGCTGCATCTAAAAGCAATTCTAATCATAAGCATAATATCCAGCTTAAGGTAGAAGGGATTTCTGACAGTTTGCAAAGCTTATAAGGGATTCACGAGAGCCACTCTATCCAAATTGTACAAAATTTTTCAAGTTAAAATTTTTAATAAAATTGCTTCATATTAAAATCGTGAACCATTGGAGTCAGAAGTCATTTGATCAAATTTTAACATTGATTAAAGCAGCTCTGCTCGATGGAGAGAGACTTCCGAAATTATATTCTGAAGCAAAAATATACATATGAAAAATAGGACTTGGCTATACTCCTATACATACCTGCAAAAATGACTGCATATTATTTTATAAAGATAACAAATAAGCAACTGAATATCTAAAATACAGTGAGCCTAGATACAAAATCGATAATAGAAAAGCAAAGATGATACCTCAAAAGATTTTGAGATATTTTTCATTGATTCCAAGACTTCAAAGGTTGTATATGTCTACAAAGACAGCTGAAGAAATGAGATGGCATTATGAGCAGCGAATTTCGGAGGAGAACATACTTAGCCACCCGACCGACTCTTTAGTGTAGAAAGTCTTTGATGCAAAGCATCCATACTTTGCGAGTGACCCGTGCAATATCTGGCTTGGTCTAGCGACAGATAGATTTAATCCCTTTGGCAATCTGAGTACCTCTTACAATATATGACCTGTGATGCTAGTTGTATATAATATGTCACCTTGGAAGTGCATGAAAGAACCATTAATTTTGATGTCATTATTGATTTCAGGTCCGAAAATATCATGTAATGAAATTGATATATATCTACGATCTTTAATTGATGATCTGAAGGAGTTATGAGAAAATGGGGTACAGACATATGATTTTGTGAGTCGAAGTAATTTTAAGTTGCATGCTTCGATTTTATGAACCATAAATGATTTTTCGGCATATAAAAATTTATCTGGATGGAGCACCAAAGGATATCTTGCATGTCCAATATGCAATAGGGATGCATCCTCTTTACATTTAAAGCACGGATGAAAAATATGTTTCATGGGTCATCGGCGGCTTCTTCCTGCTAATCATTCTTGGGGGATCCGTTATAATTAATATTTTGATGGTAAGTCCGATCGACATCTGCAACCTAAGGAGTTAAGTGGAGCAAAAATTTTAGAACAACTTGAAGTCATTGGAAACGTCCAATTTAAAAAAATATCAGATACTTGCAAGTGGAAGCGTACTGAAGCTGAGCTGAATTAGATGAAGTGAATATCTTTTTCGAACTACCGTATTGAAAGCAGCTATTACTTCATCATAATCTGGATGTAATGCACATTGAAAATAATATTTGTGATAATATCATCGGTACTGTATTGAATATTTCAAAAAAAATAAAAGATGGTACAAAAGCTCATCTTGATTTACAGAAAATGAGAATCCAATCGGAGTTGCATTTAGTTCATCGAGGTGAGAGATTTTTTATGCCACCCATATATTATTCACTGTTTGGAGAGTAAAGGAAGAATTTCTGTGGATGGTTTAAAACTGTAAAATTTTCTGATGCATACGCTTCAAACATATCGCGGTGTGTTAGGAACAATGACGGCAATATCTCCAACATGAAAAGTCATGATTCTCATGTGATGATGCAATATTTGCTTCCTATGGTCATGCGTGGTTATTTGGGTGGTGATGGTCAAACTGCAATGATTGAGCTGAGAGTGTTCTTCCGAGAACTGTGTTGTCGAAAATTAAAGATTAACTTACTTGAGATATTAGAGAAGGATATTGTACTCATTCTTTGTAAGTTAGAAAAAAAATTTTCACCATCATTTTTTGATGTTATGGTGCATCTGGCTGTTCATCTTTCAAAAGAAGCTCTTTTGGCCAAACCGATTTATTATCGATGGATGTATCCTATTGAAAGATAAAGAAATTATACATACTTTGTCATATCAATTATAAGATGTAAATACATTTCAAAAATTTAAATTTATTTTTGTTTGCAGATTTTTATGCACTTTAAAAAAATATGTGCGCAATAAAGCAAGGCCTAAAGGATCTATAGCGAAAGCATATATAGCTACCGAGTGTGTCACATTCTGTTCGATGTATCTTGATGATATCGAAACAAGATTCAATCATGCAGATCGTAATGCAGACCGTGAATGGGGTGATAATGAACCGACGTTGTCTATATTTAAACAAATAGTTCGATCTACTGGTGCAAGGAGATATGAATTTATGGACGTGAATGAGCTATCCAAAGTATACTTTTATGTTCTAAATAATTATGAAAAAATTAAAAATTTTATTAAGTATCATCTTACCATATTATTTAATTTTTAAAAAAAATTTCATATCGATATAAAATTAAAAATCATAACTTCTTGCAGTGAGCACAAGAGTATATTATGTAGAAAAAATAATACGAATGCCGATGATCGACATAGGAGAAAATTTGCAAAATGGTTTGGTGATCTTGTAAATTGCATTAGTGATATGTTATTTATTTACTTATAAATAATATTATTTAAATCAACATAATTTTTTATCTTATAATGTAGATGAAATATAAATATTTCAATAAAGAAGTGGGTGCGATCGATGAGTTGCACGATTTAGCATGTGATCTCGATCGAAGGGTTAATTACTACATATCCTGTATCATTAGAGGAATGAAATTTCACACAAGGGAGCTTGAGATGCAACGACAGATCCAAAATAATGAAATTGCTACAATAGGATTTGAAGGAGAAGAAGAGATTGATTATTATGGTGTATTGGTAGATATCATAGAACTGAAGTATGGATCCAGTAATTCTGTATTTTTGTTTCAGTGTGAATGATGGGATATTAGTAATAAAAAGATTGGTATTCATATCGATTCATAATTTATTAGTGTAAATCTTGCCCGAACATGGTACCAAAATGAGCCGTATATATTAGCAACTCAAGTGAAATAAGTAATATATTTGAAGGATCTAAAGTATCGAGGTAATTAATATATTGTACAAAAAATAACTCTTAGAGATGTATATGACATACCAACTCGATTAGAGTTAGATGAAAATTCAGATTTACATGAAGAGGAAGCTTTTTAGCAAGAAAAATAAATATTAGTCGAACTTTTGGTTGATGAAGAACTTGTAACGGCACCTTTGAATAGGGTTGATCTTCCGTTCAACGAAGTTGAAGCTGATTTTATATTTAATCTTGATGAGTCGGAGAGCGACAATCAGTTCATACATGACGATAAGATAGAAGACGACACATATATCAATTATTGTGATTCAGATGAGGATCTACACATCGAGGAAGAAATTAATATTGATGAGTAGATCTATATTTTTCGTTCAATTTTATCTTCCAATAATGGTATGCGATATAATTATATTCATTAGAATATTATTTGATTTCTACTATTATTATTTAACATTATATTTATTTATATCTCAATTTCTGCAGATATGGCACCAGGAGATAGACGGCGACGTTCGCATTCACAGCTCCCTACAGATGCCTCAGAGGTTGAGGCACCTCCACCGATCTCCGTTGCCACACCGACTTCACTGTCAGAGGGTCCTGCACCGACAGATCCCAATGAGGTGGGTCCCAATGAGGTGGGTTCCAGTGGTATTAACTATTACACTTTAAATATAATGAAATTTGATTCTTTTATTTGGATCATACTAATGATTTATTTATTGTTGTTTCAGGTGTGTCCTCATCGATGGTGAGGCGATGGCGAGGTCCATCGAAGAACCTCACTCTAGAATGTTGGAGATGCGAGCATCCGGGACAGCATCTCTGGATCGAGATACCGACCGACTACACTAGACCCATTACCCATGACAGATTGAGCTGGGCATCATATGCCACAGTTATGCCCCCGTGACACTCTTCGATTGGTGTCATGTTCTACTGGCTCAGAAAGAGATTTTCTACACCCACTTATAGGTAAAATAAATTATATTATGAATATTTAATTTATATAGTATTCTTTTAATATTTGTTATTGACATGATGTATTTGATATCGCTGATTTTGAGGAGGATCGTGTGAGGCAAGCCATCGACATTCATTTATCATTGCGTTTCAAGAACTATCACCATCACATGCATCAGCATTGGTATCAGGTGGTGCAGGATCATGGAGAGGAGGCAACATGGCAGCAGCCCTATGACAGCATCACCATAGATGAATAGACTATTATATACCGACAGTACGAGAATCCGACATATCAGGTTACACATCTAAACTTTTTTTCATAGTTTAATGACTTAATCATTTATTCTTAAATTAAATTTTTTATCTACTAATTTTACTGATAAGTTTACAGAGATGATGTGCCCAGAATGCGACGAACCGGACGAGACAGATCGTGCCGCATTATGGGGGTTCGACATCGTTTGCTCGTCACATGGAGCACATGGTAGGTAATTTTTAATTTTTAATTAGCATATAATTCTTTAATTATTTAAAATTTATTTAATTAATTCTTAAATTACAGAGAGATGCTGAGAGTGGCGAGCTTTCTGGTAGGATCGATATCTACCAACGGACCCACCAGCGACGGTCAGGAGAGTGGACGATGGGGAGCCAAGAGTTCTTTGTAAGTTTTTTCAATTATTTTTTATTCGTAATCTAATTTTTATTATAAAATTAAAATAACTATAATTTTAATTTTTAAGATCGTATGATAGAGATTGGATCCCAACCTATCTCTGAGAGCTCGACCGTACCCACAAATGATGAGATCTATAATCGAGTGCTCGGTATGAGACCCTATTATGTTAGGGGTCTAGGGTATGGGATCACTGCTCCTTCATCCTTATGCACATCTAGGGCGGACATCCATTCTACATGCAAAACTCGACTGATGGAGGTGCAGAGACAGACTGCTGAGGATCGACAGTGAGCTTAGAAGTTGGCTACACGCATCAACAACTATCAGCGCTTCCAGATCCAGATGATGGAATGGATGGTGCAGATCGAGCAGACGATATAGCTGATGAGGCAGCAACAGGCCGATCCGAGCTCCATCGCCAGTTCGAGCTCCGTTGAGCGCTCTCCGTCCCCAGCTCGTTCTCCAGATACTGATATTTGATGGCTTACTAATATACTTTTTTTTATTTCAAACATCTTATAATTTTAATTTAATATAATAAAATTTATTTATCAATTTATTGTATAATTTTTTTATTTTAATTTTTTAATTTATAAAAAATATTATACATATAAATTTAAAATATATATTTATACATTTTTTTAAGAAAATATGACTAAATTATTAGCGATGGAATTATTTCTAATGAAATATTCATCGCTAAAAATATTTTACTAACATAATTTAATTTATCAATAAATATATAATTAACAGTGATGAAAAAATATTCATCGTAAATAATATTATTTACGATAAATTTTTTTCGTCACTAATATTATTCAATTTTTTTTTAAATATTTTTTTATTAAATTAATAGCGATGAATTATCTTCGTTGTAAAAATAGTTTTTTGCGACAGAAATTTTCATCGCTGAAACTTTAGCAAATAATAGCGACGAAAATTTTTCACCATAAATATCTTTTTTTAGATTAAATTTTTTCATCATTTTTTTTAATGACAAATTATTCGTCGCAAACATCTTTTATTAGCGATGAAATTTTTTTTCATCATAAAATATTATCAACGACGAAATTATTTGCGACGAAATATTAGTGACCAAAATTTCATGGCTAATATTATTAGCGACGAAAATCGATTATTAGCGACGAAAGTTTTTCATCCCTAATAACCTGTTTTGTTATAGTTTAATCGCTAATAACCTGTTTTGTTATAGTGTTTCACCCCTATCCATAAAAATATTAAAAAATATATTTTTTTAAATGATGGGCTGTCACATGAAGCATAAAAATAAAAAAAATTATTGTCTACATTGTATGTACCATGTAGCTATGCGTGTATTTAATCACAACCACTAATTTTTATGGACCCCATTCATCAAGTAATTTTCTTGATGCACCACTATAGAAACTAGCAGTTGTGATTAGCTTTGTGGTGCATTGTTGTGCATACAGTGTAGGTAATAATTTCTCCTAGAAATAGCCCTGTGACTCAGTGGCTTCCAAATTTTTGATGAAAGAGTTCACAAATATGCCCCAAAATTAGAGGGAAGAGCTAGGAACTAACACCTTGAAAGGGCTGCAAGAAAAACCATATTGATGCAAAAGTTCGAAGACTTATTTTTTTGAGTATCTTTGTCTTCAAGAGCATAGGAAGATGGAGCTATCTAGGATGGCTTAATTGTTGATCCACCATGGCAATTTCAAGTTGGATCGGTTTACCTAAATCGCTCAATATAGAGAGCCGACCTATTGGCAGGTATGAATCGAGTCGGATTCATGGTGGAGCCCTACAAGCTATCTGGTCAAGACGTTTAGGCCCGTTGATTAAATATACAACTTAACAAGTTCAGGGAATGTGAGCTATTAAATCAACATCCGATGTGTTTAATTAGTTGGTATAAAAACCAAAGGGAAGGGAGGAAAGCAGGGGTGGCGATCGGTGGAGTCAGGATTGAGCCTGATCAAATTTGAGTTGGAAAAACCTCCCAAGACAATCCAATATATTTATAATTAAATTAATTAAAAATATACATCCGATGCATTTATTTTGTATACATCTGTGCCCGGTCTGTTGATTCAATTCAAAAATGAGCCGATCAAAAAACTTGTTTTTCTAAATATATGAGAGAGAGAGGCTTGATTTTTTTTTAAATTTTTTTTTGGTAAAGGCGATAGAAGGCTTCATTAAACAAGAGAGAATATATAGGGTCCGGCACTTTAACTTGTTCAGAAGCAAACATTAAAGCCCTCTGACAGGTAAACATTCAAAAGACATGATTAGTGGCACGTCCTTCCTAGTCACCCAAACAAGACTTAAATAGTCCATGGTGCCTTGCAAACCTCGGGATTTGGGGCTAGCTTTTGAGGATTTGCTCATCATGCTGTAACCCGGGAATCTAAGGGCCAAATCTAAAATGGATTCATTTGTAAATTTTTTTTTTTGATAGAAAATTCATTTGTAAATGGTTGATACCAGGTAAACGCAACAATATAATGAAAGACCTGCACATAAACCCGTTAATTCCAAGCAGGCCTTGAGGGTCGGCAAGTTTGAGTCGTGGCCTTGTGCTAGGTTGCTTTATTTTTATTTTTTTTTTTGTTACAGATTGAATCTTGAATTTGTTTTTTTTTGCACCATTAAGTGAACAATTTGCAGCTAATGCCAAAATGTAATGCAGACGCATCCATGATTTTTCATGTGTCCAAAGCAAAACAATTTAAAATGGCTAATGACTGGTCTGGCTCGTGGCAAGAATTTTACTAAATATTTTTTAAACTAATATCTGGATATATGATATTTAGAAAAATAGCTTTTGTATGTTTTGTAGATCATGGAAAATAACAGAGAGAATATATTTTTCAGAGTGGCTTATATCTAGTTGAGTATTTATTTTTCTGAAAAAATTATGTAAAATATCTATTATATCTTTGAATAAAGTTATATAAGATTCCTATAAAACATCAAATATATAATTTTTTAGTAGCTATTTTATATATTATCAAATCTACAAATATTTGTAAATATTTAAAAATAGATATTAAAAATATTTATTGGGTTGAATTTTTAGAGTTTTAACAATTTTAATAGTCAGACAATTTTTTTGTATTATGATTATTTCTAGTAGTTTAAGATTAACTAGTAAAAATAACTAGTAAAAAGATCATAATGGCTTGATGGCATTTTTAGTTAAAAAAATTCTCATAATGTTTAACCCATTGGAAAGTGGTTTTTCTATATCCTACATGAATTTTTCTTTCTTATAAAAAAATTATTTTATTTGTGGGAAGAATTTTTCTTCACAAATATTTTTTCTTGAAAGTTGATGCATGGGTATACGATGCTTGGGAAAGTGATTTTTGCATATTTTGGTTGACTACAAAAAAGTGATATATTTTAGAACAGCTTATATTTGATTGAGTATCTATTTTTCTCAGAAATTTATACAAAATACCTATTATATTCTCAATAAAAGAAGAAAACATCTTATCCCATCTATCTAAAAGCTTAAGGGTATTTTTGAAAAAAAAAATAGTCCAACTTGTAGAAAAGTGATTTTTCTCTTTTATGAAGTATGGAAATATTATTCCCATAGAAAAACTCCTTCTATATCTCTCTTCTGAAAACTTTAATCAAATATGAGGTATTTTTTTATTGATCATAAGACTTTCTTCCCTCCTCTTTCTTCAAGCAAAATAAGTCCGAAATGTGGAAAACTTATTCCTATAAAAAAAAAAATACCTTTTTATCTCTCTCTTTTGAAACCTCCAACCAAATATGAGTCTTTTTTTAATTTTTAGTTGATTGCACTATCCTCCTTTTTCTTCCTCCAAACCAAACTACTCTTGAGGACTTGTTTAGTTCGTGAAAAAAAAATTTGTTTCCAAAAAATTGTTTCTGAAAAGTTATTTTTTAAAAATAAAATTTTGACATATTTGGTTAATTATGAAAAAATGACTCATTGTAGAATAGCTTATATTTGGTTGAGCATTCATTTTTTTGAAAAAACTGTGTAAAATATCTATTATACTCTTATTAGATATAAGACCATATTTTTTTACTCTTAAGCTTTATATAAATAATAATATTATATTTATATTTATATAAATAAAATTTTAATATATCAATATAAATATTATATTAGTATAAATATTAAAATAATATTAGATATAATAAATATTATAATATTAATATTAATATTAATATAATATTATATAATATTATATCATTATTCAGTATTTCATCCTAACCATCTATTAATATTTTGTAAAGTCTTAGTCATAGATTTTAAAAAAATATTTTTGGAAAGAAAAAAAGCACCATAAATTCTATTCCATGAGAAGTGCCAAAATCTATCTCCCCCATAGATTTTTATTTTTCATGAAACTAACACTCAACCACCACATTACAGGGATTTAATTGATAATAATGATATATTTTACATTAAAAGTTGCTTTTACTAATTAATCTCATGATGAGATTAAAAAGATCTTTAACAGTTTTTCTTTCCAAAGATGGCCTTCCATTTGGTATTATATTTTTATTATACTATTTATATTTATATTTTTTATTTAAAAATATAAAAAAAAAAAAATTGATATATAGCGTTGTGGGAGATTATCCAATAATTTTACGTATCAATACGGAATGTCACCTTTAAAACTTGTGTATTACTTTATTATTATTATTATATAGATAGATTTTTTTATCATACTATTTATATTTATATTTTTTATTTAAAAAAATAAAAAAATAAAACTTAATGTGTGGCATTGTGTGAGATTATCCTATAATATTACATCTCCATACGGAATGCCGCTCCTAATATCTTTGTATTGCTTTATTATTATTTTTATTATATAAATATTATTATATAGATAGATTTTTTCATTATACTATTTATATTTATATTTTTTATTTTTTATTTAAAAAATATAAAAAATAAAAAAAATAAAATTTGACATGTGGTATTGTGGGAGATTATCGTATAATCTTACATATCAATTCGGAATGCCACCCCTAATACTTGTATATTACTTTACTACTATTATATAAATAAATAGATTTTTTTATCATACTATTTATATTTTTATTTTTTATTTAAAAAATAAAAAAAATAAAACTTGATATGTGTTGCTTTATTTTTATTATATAGATAGATAGATTTTTGGATAAATTATATTGTAGTATTTAAACTATACTTAATTTTTTTAAATGATTCCTAAACTATAAAAACCTAAACTTTAATCTTCGAACTTTCTGAACCATGTTAATGTTGTCCTTCGTCCATTTCTGATATCTTTCTTGCATCAAAAATCCTACATGATAGTCATCAATGCTTATGTGACAGCGATCAATGCTAATCTGAAATAAAAAATAATATTTTATTTTTTATTTTTTATTAACCCAATTACATAATAAATCATGTAAAAAATAATATTTTATTACTATTATTATTTTTTTTCGTTCTTCTTCGTCTCCTTCCTCCCGACCGCCCCCTCCAGCCGCACCCCCGCCCACCCCAACACCCCCTACCCCGGCGCCTGCCCCACTGCACCCCCGTCCGTTCCGACGTCGGTTGTGGGCGGGCGCCCCCCGCCCGCACCCCTCTACAACAGTGGTAAAGGAGGAGAGGATGCGAAAGGGACAGATGATGTGGTCGACAGCGGTGACGGTCTCGGAGAGGATGTGAGTGCCGAAACAGAGCAATTGGGCGTGGCAGCGGTTCTTGAGCTCGAAGCCAGCATCCTTCGAAAATTTGGGGAAGTTCTCGACATCTATGGTGGTGGTGAGCTGGGCATCAGCAACGATGTCGTTGACCATCCATCCCTCGAACATGATGGGCTTGAGCTCAGCTTGCACGACCTAGATCGCCACCATGTGGGCGGCGGGGCTGCTATCGATGATGCAGAGGCAGGTGTGGAGGATTGGGGGGGGGGGGGGGGTGCGCAGCGGCATTGGAGTCGTCCATGGCGGAGGTAGAGAATGCCTTGGGAGGCAGTGGGGCGGTGGCGACAAATCTTAGCCTCCAACTCTTCCACTTTCTCCCGCTTCTTTTCTGCTTCTCCGTCTCCATCTACTGCTCCAGCCTGCTCAGCCACCATGCCGGCTCCTTTCGGTGCTGCGCCCAGCTCCGGTGCCCCTCCTCCACCTCCGTGCACTGCTGCACCACACATGCTACACCACAGTCGGCGGCAACAACAGTAGCCACCCCTCCGGTCGGGAGAGCGAGAGGCTGACGGAGGGAGGCGACGACAAGGATGGGGATGGAGACGACGAGGAACAAGAGGAGGAGGAGGCGGCGGTGGCAAAGAGGAGAGGATTAGGCAAGACGACGGAGGGGAGAGGAGGAGGATGGGAAGGGGATGGGAGGACGTGCTTCTCAACGAAGGTTTCAAGGATGTGCTCGTAAGCAGAGGAGGTTCCAAGGTGGTGGGGTTGTCTAAGCTTTCCTGTTCCGTCACTCCAAGCCTCCCACCTTGTTGAGCTGACGGTGATGGGGGGTGGGCGGGGTGCACCGGGGAGTGGAAGCACAGGGTACACAAGGGCGGGGTGCATCGAGGAGTGGAAGCACAGGGCACACGGGGGTGAGGCGGGGGCACCAGCACACAACCCACTATCGCGGTGGCACCGGGATGGGCGAGGGTGCGGCGGGGCGAGCGGGGGGGGGGTCTCTGGCCAGGGGGAAGAAGAAGACTCCTAAGTCTTCTTTGTTCCTTTTTGCTTTGGATGCTTTGTGATTCATGCTTTGCCACGTCAGTGCCACCTCTTCAAAAAATGGCAACTTAAATACTGGTTCAGTAAAAAATAACTAAATCGATGAAAGAAAGTCATTGAAAATCGATCGAAAAAAAATATTAAGATAATTCAAAAAGATCAAGGATCAAAAGTTACAGTTTTGTAGTTTAGAGACTATTTAAAAAAATCTGATTTAGTTTAGAGACTAGAAGCATAATTTATCCTTAATTTTTTTATCATATTATTTATACTTTTATTTTTTTATTTAAAAAAATAAAAATTAATATATAGTGTTATGGAAGATTATCCTATAATCTTACGTTTCAATACGGAATATCACCTCTAATCCATGTATCGCTTTACTTTTATTATATGAATGTATTACTTTATTATTATTATTATTATAGATAGGTAGATTTTTTTTAATCATAGTATTTATATTTTATTTTTTATTTAAAAAAATATAAAAATAAAAAATTGATATATGACGTTGTCGGAGATTATCTTTTTAATCTTACATGTCAATATAAAATAATTTCTAATATTCATGTGTCGCTTTACTATTAATATAAAAATATAGAAAATATCTTTCCATAAGAAAAAATTTTCATCTTCTTTTCTTTTAAAACTACAATCAAATAAGATATCTTCCCATCATTTTTTTTTAAATTATCTTTTCCTCTCTTCATTTTCTACGAACCAAACGAGTTCCGAGTGTATTCAGCAACAACGCAAAGGCTGAATGTATCTGACTCCGATCCACATCTTTGTATGAGCATTCATATGCGAAAAGCACGTAAGCAGTCACATTTACATCATCACAGTGTTTAGAAGGTCACAGTGAGCCCTGGAAACATACCCCAAGTTTTTGTCATCTCCTCACTCGCGAGTTTGTCCGCCTTCCCTCTCTCTCGAAACTAGAGTGCCAGACGTCACTGTAACCAAGAGACCATCGCATGGAGCCGGCCATCGGGGTCCGCGTGGAAGCAGGATTTACAAGCATCTCTCTCACATTCACCACAAACGCTGCTTATATTTCTCAGAAGCCCCACCCGTACACCAGAAGCATGCATTTCTACAGCCAGAGGAATCCTTGCAGCTGGTCCAGCCAACAATACTTATCTCAGGGCCCTCTTCGATCCTCGGCCACGGTGCACTTCCTGTCTCTGCTCACGCCCTTCTTCTTCCATCCCCACCACCCCGACACCTCCGACCGGACCAACAGACTCAAGATAAGTCCTGCGTCGTTCCGTGCACCGACCCATCACGTCACGCACGACAGCGCGACCAGCCGGCGCTTTTCCGATTTGTCCTTATTCTCCTGCCATCGCTACGGTAAACGACCCTGTAGGATCACTGGAACCGAAACCGGATCTGGTAGCGGCTTTACGGGACACACAAAACCACGCACCAGCTCCGCACCTGACACGTATGAGTTATACGGTGGGACCCATTCCCGAAATCTTTTGGAGATATGCGGGTAAAAAACAACGAAGGGTAAAAAATAAAAAAAGTTGCGGGTAAAAAAAAAAAAAAAGGGGGTGGTCGGAGTGAGAACGAAGGGCTCCATCATGTTTCGACGATGATGACCCAGGATTTTGTCCCTCGAGAATTCTAACTTTTTACGGATTTAGCCGGGGTGTTTCAGAAAATTGAATCAGGAAACATGGAACCGGTACCTGGAAAGGACCGCTGCTGGACCCCGTATCAGGGTCGATTTTGAATACGCGACTAAAAGACAGATGGACCGACAACGACGGGCTCGAACATCTAAAAGTAACGTCGTTTAGTTGTCGCTGCTGTCGTAGTATATTAGTGACTATGGCCCTGGAGTTGTTTTGAGTTCTATTTTAGTGCGGATGTTAGCGACGTACCCGCGCTGCGCTGCGGGTCGAAATCAAGTAAAGACAAAAACAATCAGTAAAAATATAAAATAATTAATAGAGGATGCATATACTGAATGAAGCCTGATGTATAAAAATATTTTTTTAAAATTTAATTAGATTAAAAAATTATATTCAAATAATAAAATAATATTTATTTAAATTTTTAAAATTATTTTATATTCTCAACTATTTATATAAATAAATTTTAATTATAAAAGTATAATAATATCATATATTAATAATCTAATGTAATATAAAGAGGTGTTTTTTTCGGATGGCACAACAATACTCATTTGAGCAGCTGAGTTGGGAACACTCCAATACTCATTCACAGAATATTATTATTATTATTTTATATATATATGATTTAAAAAAATTAATAATTTTAATTAAAATTATATTATCTATCTCCTATAAAATTAATTGATTTCATCTTCATTTTTTTATACAGAATATAGATATCTAATACAAAATAAATAGTACCATATGATGTCATCATCTAATACATCATAAATCTTAATCTTCGTACGTAGGGGACCCGTCCTCCAAACTACAAGAAAAGTATACAGATTTTTTGTAGTCATATTATGCATATGTAAAAATTCTATAATATAGTAAAAATAAAAATAAAAGAAGGGGGCGCATATATAATCGTTAGAGTTAAAGTTTCTTGATCTCATCAAAATTATTTAATAAGCAGCATATTCAATTTTTTTATCCTTAAAAAAAATTCTTGGGTAATTTATGTTAATGAGCTTTTTTTTAAAAAAAAGTAATCAAATTATGATAAACTTGATTCTAAAAAAAATTATTTAATAAATATATTTAATTTTCTAATCCTTCAAAAAATTTCCTTATCAATTTATGTTAATAAGCATTTTTTTAAAAAGATTTAATCAATTCATGTGAATATCTAAAAAAATTATTTAATAAACATATTCAATTTTTATATTCTCTAAAAAAAATTCCTTGATAATTTATGTTAATGAATATTTTTTTAAAAAAATTAAATCAATTTATGCTAATATGATATAGCATTTACCTTGTCAGATTTTTTCATCAAATAAATCCAAATAAAAGGCATAATAATATATATTCATTATAATTTCTGCATAATACAAATATGAGGATGCTGGCACAAAACAACCATTATAATCAAGAACATGTAACCACTCGCATACAATATTTATGCTGCCAGTCTCAGCATATATTTTTTATGGGGTCTCTCAGGCATCATGAGGGCGCATGGGATTTTTATGCGTGGCACATGCATAAATTGTTCCATGTGAATGGCCCCCTAAATAACTTTGCCTCCTCGTTCGACCTTTCCATTCTACCGCCTATCCCAAACCCACCCCACCCTCGAAGCCCCTCATCGGTCTGTGACTACTTGTCGGATCCACACCCGATGATCCTCCCATGTCAGATGCCAGCCTCCTCTCTCGATCGTTTCCACTCTGCCACCTTTTGCAAACCCCCCAACCCCCGTCCCACCCCCGAAGCCCCTCACCACTCTGCGACCACCCATCGGATCTGCACCTGATGCTTCTCTCTCATCGGATCCCATCGGTATAGACCAATTTTGTTGATCGAGGATGCGTACCGAGGAGCCTAAAGCCAACTATCATTGAGGAAGCGCTGGCTCATTGCTAGGTTCTCCACCTCTGGTACCTTCCATCATCGCATCCCTCTTCCCCTTCCATCAGTCCTGGATTCAACACCCCTCTCTCATTGTTTTTCTCTCTTCTCCTTATTCTTGTCTTCATTTTCTATTAGACTTCTCCGTTGCCATTCCTATCTCCATAACCCTAATCCTAGCCCTAGCCTTAACCTCGATGCTAACCCTAACCTCCCAACCACCATTCCCATCTAAACCCTTACCCTAATTTGGACCCTACTCATCCCAACCCTAACCCTCCGACATCTCGACATCCATCTCAGAAACCCTAACACCAACCGTAACCTAAGCCCAAACCCATCACCGTCACCACCCCCGTAGATCAAACCTTAATCCTTACCCACACAACTATCAACCTACCGACCATCATCACGATCCCCCTAACCTGGACCCTCATCACCCGTCGTCATCTCCCTCCTCCATCGTTTCCCCCTCTGCAAGCCAATCCCTAACCCAGACTCTCTGATGCTGACCCTGATCAGGAACCCAACTTTGACCCTAAGCCCAGACTGAACCCTATTGAAAAACCCAGGCTCAACCAAACCACTACCCTGACCAAGGCTCCCTGAAGCTGACCTTGATCAGGGACCCAACCCTGACCCTAAGCCCACACCGAACCCTATTCAGAAACCCAAGGTCAACCCAACCATTACCCTAAGCCCAGACTACCCGATGTTGACCCTGATCAGGGACCCAACCCTGACCTAAGCCCAGACCGAACCCTATTGGGAAACGTAGGTTGAACCCA
Source organism: Elaeis guineensis (assembly GCF_000442705.2). Taxonomy (NCBI): domain Eukaryota; kingdom Viridiplantae; phylum Streptophyta; class Magnoliopsida; order Arecales; family Arecaceae; genus Elaeis; species Elaeis guineensis. The sequence continues at coordinate 9,492,310 of NC_025998.2, read as the reverse complement.
ACTATCCAGGCTAATCTAATCCAATTCCCAATAACCTATCACCCAATAGCCCAAACTTGTTAGGTTGGTCAATCAAAACCGGATCCTTCAGCCTGAACCCATTAGTTTAATTAATAAAACATGAACCGGCATGCCCAAACCCAAAATCCAAAACTAATTCCTTCAGATCAAAACCTAGAAACCCTCCAAAAAAAACTCGAAGGGACCAGGGGGTTGAAGTTTAGCAACCATCCTGACCCAGTTCTCCTCTCTCTTTTCCTCAATGCCACTATGGATGTCTGCTAAAGATGGCGATCTCCAGGAACTGGAGGCTATCGCACGCAGTAACCTTTCCAAATTACGTTCAACGTGCCCCTGTATCCATGTTGATCACAATAACTCTATCTCCCATATGATGCAGCATGGAAGGAGAAAGGCTGCCAAAGGATGCAGCAACCCCCCGTAGCTCTGATGGTGAAAGTGCTAATGAATCACACATCGATTTGGATCAAACCTCTCCCTTGCTCAGATGATGCAGCATGGGGAACGGATGGCTGCAACACACCTACAGCAACCACCCCATATAGTCCGATGAGTCCAAAACAGAGAAAATAATGCAAATAAAATTTCACTTATGGTGAAAAAACCCATCTGAAAATCTTGTCTTCCACCTAAGCATGCTGCCCAATATCGAGAGAGGGATATTTATAACCCCGTCCTCCCTTACTGGCTATCCTCCATCATATTATATGTTCTGCTTCTCTAATTGAACAGTCTCCTCCATCAATCTTATCCAACATTTTCAGACTATCAATCCTTCTGAATCAGTCAAGAAAGGCTATCTGAGGATTACTCTATTCAATTGAGTCCCATTCTGCAATGAATATCCATAGAAAGCTCTATCGCCAAACAAACACATGCAGTGCACGTATTTTTTTTTCTTTTTTTATGCCAAATAAATGTATGTAAGGCCGCCATATTTTTTTTTAATTATTTTTTCTAATACAACCAGCCCAGCTGTAATGTGAACTCAATCCACCATTAGATCCACTGCACTTTTTTTTATTATTTTTTTATGTAAGCAACCCAGGGGCATAGTGGGCTGCCTGCACCATTGGATAAAAGACACATGGCAACTCAGATTATAGACACATGGTTTTATGGATTTGCGACATTTGTTGCTTTGGAAGGGAGTTGGCTTCTCTTTTAATATATTTATATAGATTTTTTTTAAAAAAATTAATCAATTTTTGCTGAACCCATGTCCATAAAAAAAAAATCCAAAAGCTACTGGTTAGAGAGAGAAAGGGAGGAAGAGAGGTGAGAAAAGATGAATAATTAGGACTCATTTGGTTTGGGGTAGTGGAGAGGGAAAAAATCAAAAAATTGGGAGAAATTCATTTATTTGGTTGGAGTTTTAAGAAGAAAAAGAATAAAATTTTTTTTTATTTTTCATGTCCGATGAAAAATAAAAATTTATAAGAGAAATGAATGTTAGCACTTCCTATAGGATGATTGATAGCTTTTTTCTTTCCAAGAATACCCTTATAAATATTAATATAATATTATATTTAATATCATATTTATATCCATATTTTATTATGATAAAAATATTAATATATATTAGTATTATATTAATATAATAAATTATTATTATTTAATATTATATTATAATATATTAATATTATATTTATATTAATATAAATATAATATTATTATCTATATAAAGTTTGAGAAGAAAAAGATATGATTTTATATCTATTAAGGATATAATAGATATTTTATATAATTTTTTTAAAAAAATAAATATTAATCAAATATAAGTCATTCTAAAATAAGTCATTTTTTCATGATCAACCAACGTACTAAAATCATATCAATAAGTAATTTTTCAAAAAATAATTTCTTAAGATGAAAATTTTCTTCCATAAATCAAATAATTTCTTAGAGTTCACGTCAGCGGTGAAAACCTTAAAATCCTAATAACAAGACTGTCTGTCTCATGAAAGGTGAGCGATAGGCTCGTCCAATCGAGAAGGAATTGAGGTAAGGTGTGGAAAGACGATTGGGGTGGTTTAGTGGCACCAAGTTGAATTACTCAAAATCCAGTAGAATTGGAAAGTTACATCGGATCGGTTTACATCCGACCCAAAATCGAACTATACATTAAACCATCTCGGTACCAGATTTCTCCGTTTTGTCGTGTCCCAAACCAGTTGGTTTGCGTCGATTTGACAAACATTAAACTATACCATGTGGTGCGAGACAAACAAAAGAAAAGGTTGACTACGGACGCTTGAGAAGAGGCACGCCTTGTCATTTTGCCTTCAGACCCATTCAGGATTGCCTTTTTTTTTTTTGTTTTTTTTTTTTGGTTTTTTCGCTGAGTACAAGAAGGCTCAACCACTGTTCCCATAAAGATACAAGGTACGCTTTTCTATGTTTTCCTTAAAAAAAAAAAATCTATGTTTTCCTTTAAAAAAAAAAAAAAAACTAGCACCATCCGAAACTCAAGCAACCAAGCAGATCAAGCCTACCACTCACGAAATGAAATGAAGATTGACAACCCTCACAATCGAACCCCCATCTCTTGCCGAGTTAAGACCAGGGCTAATAACATCCTACCTAGTTCAACAGCACAGGAAAGATAAGTTTAATTCCGTTTAACTCTTTTAACCCTCAGATCAACAAATCACCTAGACAATAATTTTACTATAATTTAAATTATTTAAGGGGCAATAATGTTTGATTATTCTTTTTAAATTATAATTAAAATTTACTTTGTTGGCATGACTTTTTCCCTTAAAAATTGGTCATGTTTTAAAATGCTTGCCAATGCTCAGTTAATTGTTGATCCTATCAGGGTCATAAAGTTTTCCATTAATTTTTAATAGATTCTATACATTGCCTACACTGAAATGTTTTACAATGATTCAACTTCATTAGTGTCTTTTTGTTTAGAGCTGGTATACTGTTTCGTTCAATTTGTCCTATGGTCATAGGGGAAAAAAAAAATGTACTATAAAATAGTAAAATTTAATTGATCAGAAATGCGTTTATCTTACCATCAAAAGAAAAGAAAAGAAATGCATTTATCTTCTATAACTCTTCATTAACTTGAACCTTTTCTGTTAGTTCGATCTTTCCACCTTAGCCCTGAAGGCTGCAGCACAACTTATGACATGATATCCTGGGTACAAGCTTGATATGAGTAATTCTATGATCAGCACTAGTTAGAAGCTTCTCTTTTATGCTCCTATCAGTTATGGGGTTACTTTAAACTTTCAAACGTGAGAAGCTTCTAAGCTCATCATCATAAAAGCTTTATGAAGCAATCAAGTGCACCAATAGCAACGTATGCACAATGTGAAATATAAGCAAATCCAAAGCACAACAGATAAATAAATCTCTCCATTTCTCTTATTCCATCTTTCATTTTTATCTTCCTTTTTCTTGTTATCAGTTCCAGCAGCGACGTAATAATTTTGAATGAACTCGGATGTTATCTGTTCTTATTGTCAAAACTAGAGAAACTGAGAGTGACCAGGCCTAATGTTCATCAATCGAGGTCAAAAAGATTCAGGAAAGGAATTTGTCTTCTCTCTCAGCTTCTGTTCCGTTCCATAAATTCCGGCACAACTCGTACAAGCATGCTGGGTTGCGTTATTTTTTCATCATTTGTCGAGCAAAACAGAGGGGGAAAAAAGTGTTCTTTGCGTTTTCTTTTTTGGTTCTCATCACGCTTTTGCTGGGAGTGAAAGCCTGAAAGGGACTGCACAATGGCATGGTAGTAGCATGGTAGATATAAGCAACCTGCACTTAGGATCCATTTGATAAGTCACATATCAAATTACTGTGTGTAGTATGAAAAATAAAAAGAAAGATAATAAAAAAATTGATGGGTCATTTTTATTTTTTGAAGAGAGAAGATAAAATAAGTAATATGGTAGGTGATATTTGATAGATTTTCGAATGGTGGTAATCCATACTTGACAAAAATATCCCCAATAGATGATAATAAAAAATATTCAAAATAAGACATTGATGATAATGAAAATATCGAGAAGAATAAAGCTAAAAAAAATAGAGTTTGTATGTAATCATTGAATTTATTTTGATGTTTTCTCAAATTCATTCAATAAAAAATTTTTATCAAAAAAAAATTTAAGATACAAATGACATTATACAAAGAGTTATATGATTAGAATCACTATATAAAAATTGATTAAAGATGATTATATTATCTTGGTATTAAAAATTTATTTTATATTGATGAATATACTTATAAATTTGGCCATATTCCTATATATAATTATCTCTATCCAAATATAATAATCTTTTTTCAGTATCATTCTTTAGATAATTTTTGCATGAACCAAATATAATAAAAATTATTTTCCTCTATAACTATTTTTTTAGATAAATGATTTCTAAGAATCGTCAGATTACACTGTAATCTGACATATCCCAACCAAATGGATCCTTAAATTTTTAGTATTCTCCTCGAAATTCCGTGCATGGAGTCAATTGTATAACGAAACTTTCTTAGCAAAAATGAAAATATATTTAAAAAAATCCACAATGTCGGTTGGATCATGTTAGGCACTTTGTTGCATGTCTATATATAGAGCGTAACAGCCATATTCAACATGCAGGCCAACCTCTATCAAAATCAATTCTCTATCCTCTTCTGAAGCATTGCATTGGTCCTCCAATCATAGCCAAAATGCCCCATTGCTGAGCTGCATAACCATCATTCTTCAAAGGATTTCATGCCTTTCTTCTCGTCATGGACTCGAAGGATTCTACTTGTGATGCCACAAACTTCTTAGGTGCTAGCCAGCAACAATTTGAAATGCAACTTGAGAGTCCATCAAACGTTATTCTAGCATCTTACCCAAAAAAAAAAACATTATTTTAGCAAAATTTAAGCACACAATTAAAATAGCAGTATATATAAAATGCTACCAGACTCCAGTGAAATGCACTCCAGTTGTTGCTAAGTCCCTTCATGAATATCCACCAAGTTTTCTCTATGTACATGGAATATTTTGATCCCCACAAGTATCCCTTCTGTTCGTTGGGCAACTACTGCTCTCCTTCCTGAATTATCGAAACGTGTTTCAATGCCCCTGGCTACTGTGGACACAGTTTGCCGTGACTCATGGAGGACACTAGCATGATGTCGCTATGTTGGTCGCAAGCAACTAGTTCCACCAGCAATAATGCACATAAGGCAGGACCTGCCCCTACCAACACCTGAACCTTCTTACAGACACAAAGAGTCCTGTGTGCCCCTACAGCATGGATTAGGACCATGAGGTCTATCACGGAATCTCTAGTCATGCCTGCACTGAGCCATAACTTTGCCTTCGCTCAGGACCACATCGTTAGCATTAAAATATAATTGGTTCAGTACCATCTGTCAATAATAATAATAATAATAATAAGATAGCCGAAGTTGTCAGAGGTGTCCATGTTTAGTAGCAGCTTCTTAGATTGATATCGAGGAATTTGAGAGTATATCAAGCACCTCAGATTGAGTGTTACCAAACTGGCAGGAATGCAAACAATTAATAGGGACATCTAACAAGTTTTATATAAAATTAGAGAGATAAAGTGGGCACAGACTGCACCCATCACATGCACCAGTACATATAATTTGACAAAGAACAACCCCATCAACCAGAGGATGATTCCTCCTCATTATAACACCCACCATGCAGCAGAGGAAAAGCTCTCTGTAAACTAAATTGCAGTGACTTTTTTAAGGCGCTGAAGACCTCAGAGCGTCCGGATACTGTATGACTGCTTCGTCTGTTCAAGCATCTGAACAACCTCTCTCATGGTTGGCCGCTCGACGCTGTGCTCTTGGACGCAGAGCATCCCCACGAAGAACACCTGCATGGCTTCTTCCAATGGAACATCGATCAGCCTCGGGTCTAAAATCTTCACCACCCCTTCTTTGCTCCAATTTGTGTTCATCCTTGCCCACTGGACAATGTCTAGTCCTTCCTCTCCGAAGTCCCCCACTGGTCTCCTACCGGTGATCAGCTCTAAGAGAACAACTCCAAAGCTATAAACATCGCTCTTCTCATCAACCCTCAGGGTGTATGCATACTCTGCAAATATAGTAAAATAAAAAATAAAAAAAAGATAGGCAACCATTGTTATGGCTATGCTTGAAGATCGAGATCGGTACATATGAACCTGTCATTATTTCTTTTGTGAAAGAAAGATAACCTTCGGATCCATGTCATGTCATGCAGGTTGGAAGTGAGAATTTTTTATAAATGACAAGTCCAACAACATATGGCTCCTGGCCGATGGGGCATTTGTATATATGGGAAGAAAAAGGCAAATGAGGCGCTGCCAATACTTTATTCCTTCTTAAAAAGGAAAAAAAAAAAAAAAAACTTTATCCTGTTATTTATGTGCTTTTTGCTTCTAGGAATTGGAGAAAATATAAAGCATGGATCCCAATCAGGATTCCTATGAGACAGTGTTTGGAATCTGGGGTTTGTCATTGACTGAATGATGGGTTTGGGTCAAAAAGGTGATGCTATTGTGTTGAAAGCAAACTGGCATGGGTTTCGAAGGAGAGAGAGAGAGAGAGGGAGCGGGGGGGAGAGGAGAGAGAAGATTGGTGACACAAATGGTGGAACGAGGGAAAAAGCAAAAGGAAGGGATGCTGCTTTCTTTCTTTGAGGAGATGGGTACTCAGTGCTCTCTTTCTTATGAATGCACTAGATAAAGCTCATTGCTTTAGCCCCAAATACCAGTGTATTTTATTGAGTATATCTTCTTCATCAAAAGAATAACTCAGCGGATGTACCCAAAAAAAAAAAAAAGAAAAGAAAAGAATCACTCAGAGAATATCTGAGCACCAGAAGTGATAGGTCTAAAGGCTAGAGGACCGTTCATGGTTTTGAGGGTCCACTTAATGCCTTCTAATATATAATAACTAATTTGATATATTTTTTAAGGAATAATTTATTAGATATATAGATATGCAAACAGTTTCTTCCTTGGGATCGTGGAAGCACAAGTTGCACTTCTTTTTCTACTTATAAGCTGGAACATAAAATACTAGAGAAGATCTATTATCAAAATAACTGAAACTAATTGAAAGTTTCAGATCAATTGGGTTAACCTCAAGCCGCTAAATTCTAAACAAAGCTTCGAGCACATACCTGGAGCAATGTAGCCATAAGAACCTGCAACGGCTGACATGCATTCGGAGACTCCGGTGTCCCTCAGATATTTGGCCAGGCCAAAGTCTGCAACATGAGCTTCAAAGTCTTCATCCAATAAGATGTTATTGGATTTGACATCCCTGTGGAGTATGGGAGGACAGCAATCATGGTGCAGGTAGCATAATCCCTTCGCTGCCTCAGTTGCAATCCTAAGCCTACTTTGCCAGTTGAGATAACCTCCTCTCTTCCCATGAAGTATTTCTCCCAGGCTTCCATTCGACATGTACTCGTAGACGAGCAAATTAGTCTCCTTATTAGTACAGAATGCGAGCAACCGCACAATATACCGATGTCTTATCTTACCCAAAGTCTGTATCTCTGCAGAGAATCCATTATCATGTGAAGAGCCTTTGCTTATACCCAGCAACCGCTTCACCGCAACCTGCTCCCCATTCGGCATGGTTCCTCTGTAGACAATTCCAGCTCCTCCTCTTCCTATAATGCTGTTCTCTTTGAGGCATTCTACGATGTCTTCGCTCCCAAATTCTAGCTTTTGGAATGCTGTGAGCTTCCATGACTTCGAGTTCCTTCTCATCATCGACCGGGTCTTGATGACAACTGTTGTGGCAAAAACAATAGAGCAGGTTAAGAGGCCAAGTGCAAAGAGGAGCTTAAATTTTCCCGAGAGTTGGGATTTGACACCATGTTGTTGGTCTGGTTGGAACTGCGACATCGATGAGAAGTTGCATGGATTTGAAACAGATCCACAGAGTTGAGGATTCGCAAGAAAAGATGAGGCATTGAAATAAGCAAACTGCCCGGTCTCCGGTATTCTACCGGAGAAATCATTGTGCGAGAAGTCGGCTGAAGTTAGACTCTTCATGCTTCCAATCTCGTTTGGGATGCTCTGGTTCAAGTGGTTCCATGAGACATTGAGGTAATTCAGTATTCTAATTTGAGAGACTTGAGCTGGGATCGGTCCGGTGAGCTGGTTCTGGCTCAAATCCAAGTATGTGAGCAGGAGGCAATCACCTATCTCTGGGGGAATTCTACCAGAGAAGTTGTTCCCGCTCATATCTATCTTCAGCATGTGCTTCAGTAGGCCCATCTGAGGCGGTATCGGCCCGGTGAACTGGTTACCGTCGAGGAGAAGAATCTGCAATGCGGAGAAGTTTCCGATCGATGATGGCAGAGGCCCAAACAACCTATTGTTTGAGAGGTTGAGCTGGCCTAGTTTCCCAGGCTTCTTTGTTGGCTCCTCTGTTATCACTCCAGTAAGATAATTATTCTGCAATTCCATCAGCAACAGCTCCGGTAAGTAGAGAAATCCCCGGGGAATAGAACCACTCAAGTAGTTCTGACCCATTCGAACCCTTGAGAGTGTTGAGCATGCTCCGAGATCATCTGGCAAGGGACCGAAGAGGAAGTTGTTGAGCAGGATTAGTATCTCCAGCCTCCTACCAAAGCAGAGAGCTTTTGGGACTAATCCAGTGAGCTTGTTGGTCGACAGATCAAGCTCTCGGAGCTTGCCATTCCGCCCGAGCTCAGGTGGGATCGCCCCGGTGAAGTTGTTCTGCCAGAGCATTAAGGTCTCCAAATTTGGCAGCTCAGCAATGAACTCTGGAATCTCACCATGAAACCGGTTATAGAACATATGCAGCAAGACGAGCTCCTGGAGCTTGGAAAACTCTTTCGGGATCTCGCCGGTGAGAGCATTGTTCGAGATGTCGAGATATCTCAAACTGCTCAAGTTGCCTAAGTGGGGAGGAATGATGCCAATGAGCTGATTAGCATGCAGGAAGAGAGTGTCCAGATTCTCGAGATTTCCCAACTGAGGTGGGATCTGGCCCTCCAAGCCGCAGCTTGATAGGTCAAGATGGACTAGATTTGCCAAAATCCCGAGCTCGGCCGGGATCCCGCCATCAAACTCGTTGTAGTAGCCCAAGTAGAGCTGCTTTAGACCACCGAGTTTGCCGAGCTCGGCAGGTATGAACCCACTCAGATTATTTCCAGCGAGCGAGAGATAGCTCAGGGCCTTGAAATCGCCATAGCTCGCTGGGATGGCTCCTGAGAAATAATTCCCGCCGAGGTCCAGGTGTTGAAGCTTGGGTAGCATAGAAAGGCCAAGAGGTAGGGACCCAAAGAAGTCATTGTTGTAAGCATCAAACACTTGGAGCTCCACCATTGTAGAGAAGTTCCAAGCCAAGGTACCATTAAACTGATTGTCGGAGATGTTGAGATGTCGAAGGCCCGAGAGCTTAGTGACGATAGGTGGGAACTCACCGGAGAGACTGTTTCCGGCTACTGAAATGTATCTAAGACTATGGAGCTCAGCTATTGCTGGGGAGATGAAACCAGAGATGTTCGAGTTGGATATATTAAGCTCGACTACTAAACGCTTGGTGTCGTCGCATCGGACACCAACCCATGAGCAAACGGCTGCATGGCTTGACATGTTCCAGCTCTGGAGCAAGTAGTCTGAGGTGTATAAAGACTGCTTGAGGGAAACCAAGATTGAAGCTTGCTTCCTTAGAGATAAACTCGGGGAATTGGTGGGAGAAGCAGAGGAAGGAGAGAAGAGGAAGAGGAGGAGGAGGAGGAGAGGAGAGGAAGAGAGCCATGGGTGAGCCTTGTGGGACAGAAGAGCGAGTAGGTTCTTCAGATGTCTGATGCTTTTAATTGCGAGAGTAGAAGGAAAAGAGAAACAAAGGTAACTTCAAGCAGAGTTCAGACTTCAGAGGAATGGCATTGAAGCGGACGTGTGCCTTGGCCTTCGGGTTCTCTTTCTTCCTTTCTCTTCTTTTTGAAAAAGAAAAGCTAAAGCGATCGAGTGTGTTAAAAGCGGATCCAACAGCCCGTCGGATCAGAGGGAGCCCTTGGTGGAAAGCCCCTCTTCATGAATAAATTTTCTGAAACACCCTCCGCTTCCTTGATTGCAGGCAGTGTGTCAGCTTAGTCATCCATATGAGAGAGGAAGCACCATACATCAACTGTTTCATGTAAGCCTTGTCACTAGCACTGTCAAGTATTCATTTGTATAAAATTGGTCACCATTCTATTCTGCTCGTGAGTTTATCTGTTTGCGAGGAGGCCTTGTGACCGATAAGGGCTTTTTTTTTTTTTTTTTGGTAACAGACCAATAAGGGCTTTGCTAGCTAGTAGGTATCTAACCCTTGTTCCGGTGGAGATAATGGGTTTGAATTTTTATCACTTTCAGATTATTTAAGCTGTAGTGCAACTAGATGCATTTGTCATGAAATAAGCATGGCACGTAGGCTCATGAAGCCAGTTTGGTTATGGTATTAGGTAGTGTTTGGATATCCTTATTCTAGGTAGAATAAGGGCTTAGTCCATCTTGTTCGCCCAAATACTAGGAAAAAATAGTGGTGGGCCCCGTAGGTTTAGCAATTCCAGTCAACCCTGCATTAATTGCATCTTCCCATCTACTTTGGTTTAGCTATTCCATGATGGACCATGGAATAGCTTATTCTAGATCTTTAATGAGTATTAATTGCATCTTATTCTAGGTATATGGAATAACACTGCATTAATTGTATCTTATTTCCGGTGAAATAGCAGATTTCCAACCAAACAGAAATTTGTAATAGGCATGGTGAATAGCTATTCTCTGAAAATTCGTATTCCTATTTCAGAAATACGAAAAGGATAATCAAACACTACCTTAGAAAATTAATAGGCTACATAGCCTCTGTATGCAGTCTTTAAGGCTTTAATCATCAAAAAAAAAAAATGGTCAGTAGGTAGTGAATGCATGGATATAAGTTGTTCTGATGTGAGATTTAATGATTTAGGAGCATCATGGGGTCCTATCTTGACAAAGAATAGCTTTTTGAAGCCAAATTGCTGGATGCTAATGATTCAGTATTGCAAGGTCAAAAGGCTCTTGATAGGAATTATAGCAAGAGCTGGGGTCTTAAACCCTATTAGAGACCTCAAGCTATTATTCAACTTTGACACAGATGAGGGGGGTCTACATATGCAATCAATGATCCCAAGGATTATTATAGTAAAGATCCAACATTATGTAACCCCAGATCTTAACAAATTATTCCAGACCCTAATCATGAGGGACAAAGGCTGAATCAACTGTCATTACCTGATCAAATGTTGGAGAATAATAGGTGTTGGTAACTTTGCAAGACACAGCAAGTCCTTAAATTGTCTAGTGGAGCCTGGATCAAGGTTCAAAGTTGGTCATGGAGAAAGAAAAAAAACGATGCCATTACCACCACTCCACCCACCACTATTCACAGTACAACATGCAGCGATGTGGTGCTTCATGATTTGTCCGACCTTGTGAATTGCACCTGTGAATAAAGCGGTGAATTGAATGTTTTAACATCAAAATTTGAGTCCAATTTGAAAAGAAAACATCAGATTATCTGGAATTATTCAAAGCTTCCATGCACTTCTAGATGAATGGAATGGTGCTATTATAGAAGGTTAAGGTCAGAGTATTGTAACCAAAGCTAGATATCATTTCACACAAAATATAATGACGGGGGAAGAGAACTGACCTAGTGCTCTCCAAGTTTTTGAAAGTTTGGAATTTTCCAAAGTAAATTGTGCTTGGGAAAGGAAAAAATCTGGAGATTTAGACAAATATGCAAATGCTAGTGACACAACTACCATGAATTTGTTGAAAAACGATGGAACTCTTAGTCAAATTATAGTGTAAAACTAGCACTAAATGATGCCTGACATGAAGGCTCATCTACCTGAGGATATGCAGTGAGGAACATGTCATGAGGCTTATTAGTTTTTATTGCTTTTTTAATAATTTGTACTTTCATTGGTTTAGATTGATCTACCTTTATGCCAGGCTTGCTTGGATTCAAACAAATCCTAAACCGCAAAAAGAAAAAAAAAAAAGAGGTTCTTTGTCATATGCTTTAAGATCCAGTAAGAATGCACACTTATAACTTTGTCCAACTATGAACCCCGGTGGTGGTGGTTATCACCAAAAATATCTAAATAATAAATTCACTTCTCCAAATCACTGCAGAAGCTACATCAAAGGAAACAGAAGATGATGATGATGATGAGAAAAATGATGGTGAGGAGGATATTACTACCGACTAGCAGAAAGATAAAATAACTGTAACTCAAGACGGGAGATATTTACAGTTCTATGCTCATCTACCTTGACGACTGGGGTCCATCTCATGCTTTTCCTTCATGCATGGTTCGAATCCCTGCCTTGTATTCAGACTACAAAGTGCAAAAGAAAAGATGGATGTTGGTAGATAGAAGGAATGTACTCATTCCATCTCTTTAGTTAACACGTGGTTGGAAAAGAGAGTTTTCCTATTGTCAGCCATGAAGAGATTTATTTGATTAGTAAGACTATTCTGCCTACAAAAATATGAGAACCCTAAAAAGTTATAGGAAAGCATGTACAGAGGAACAGAAAGGAAACAATCAGCCATCATATATGTGTTCAATCATGTTAAAGAGTAGATAAAGTGAGAGGGTCGTGCATAGGGAAGTAATTTAGTTTGCCAAGGGTGACCATCTAAAAGCTAAAAATGAGATAGATGATGGCTTCCAAGCAAAAGCAAAACATTGTTAAAGCAAGGCAAACATTACATCACCAGAGGAGCAAAAGCTGCTTCTGTTCAAACAAGTAGAACCGCTGTTGTATCAGATGAGTAGCACGACTAATAATTCTATGCAATGAGGAAGAGTAGTCTTTTTCATTTTGATTTAAATAAGTTCACCATACCCCCAACAGAAATCATACAAACCAATAGCTGTTGCTAAAGGTAACCTTGTTTTACAGTGAAGACTAGTTTACCATGTAGATTCCTCTGATAAAAATGAGTTGGAGCATCAACCAAATCACGAAAGGAAACAAAAGAATTTTGTAGAAGAAAAGACAGGAGAAAATAGTTGGAAGAAAACGATCCCCACCATCAGTCATTGAACCAAAAGTGCCCAAGCACCTTTTCATTGATTTAATATCCAGCCTTCAATCTCTCACAAATAAATTCTATTGATAAGTCATCCTCTCACGAGGATGTATAACAATGATTTTACTAATATTTTTTCTATAACTAGTCAAAATATTCGGTCAAAAATACTCAAAATCAAGATGAGAAGAATCATTTGTGTGGACCTTACACGCATCATTACCAGTACTGCCATTTTCAGTGGCCTTCTTCCCAGGGTTATGAACTTCCTTGCAAGCGAATCGTGCAAAGTCCACAGGTTCAGGTACATGAGGTGGTGTGGAGCTCCTCACCAATGCCCAGTTCACCCCCTCGAAAAATGGATGTTGCTTAATTTCTGTGGCGCCTCTTCGGTATGCAATCCTTTTCTCTGGGTCCTTCACCAGGAGGCTGCGAACGAGGTCTCGGGCAGCTGAACTCACCACTGGCATCTCTGGGAACCTCAATGGCCGGCCTACTACATTTGCAAGTGTATCTCGATTTCCTGACCCCTTGAAAGGTGTTGTTCCGAACATTAGCTCATACAAAAAGATGCCAAGCGTCCACCAGTCAACTGCACTGCCATGGCCCTGTCCTTGGATGATCTCAGGGGCCAGATACTCATGAGTCCCAACAAATGACATCGAACGTGCATTTGTTGGCTCTGCCATTAGTTCTGGGAGGGCCTCTTTGTCAAGGCCAAAGTCTGATTTGGTTTTCCGGTTCCTCTTAGGAAGTATGCGGGGAAAGAATGCAGTTGGTTGGACACAGCCCTGCACTGCATGCTCACTGTCCAGCATGCTTTCGCCGATGAGAGAATGGTTGGATGAGGACTTGACTAGTGTTGGGTTGACAGAGCACCGCAGCGACAGGTCAAAGTCGGATAGCATAATATGGCCCTCTTCTCTAACAAGAACATTTTCTGGCTTCAGGTCCCTATATATAACACCAAGCATGTGCAAGTACTCGAGTGCAAGCAACACCTCAGAAGCATAAAAACTGTTCCAAACAATGAAGAAACATAAATGAACGAATTGTTGAAATGAACAAAGTTTGAAGTATTCCTACAGCATATGATAGATTGATTTGTTGAACCTGGACTCTCAGGAAATGTTCATATGGGGCACAAACAAAAACTGTATGCAAGAAGTGAAGATTCTGGTGATGAAAAACAACACAATGTGGATTTTTTTATTTTTTATTTTTTTTTGAGTGAAGGGTGAGACTAGATCATTGAGTAATGAGTGGGGATTATCTTTTAGAAAGAAAATATGATTGAGGTTGTGGTTTCAATCTGCAACAATAATCTGTTTCTTTTTAGCAAGGGAAATGAAGAGAAAAGAAAAAAGAGGAAGAAAATAGAAACAGAACATTCTAGCATCCACCTAGGGAAAAGAAAACTCATGCTTCATACTTTAACTATGTTCGATTTTCTTTCAAGAAAAAATGTTCATTACTCTCAACACATCAATATATGTACCAAATGAATCATGTTTTAAGATTGTGAACAGGACTTGCCTAGTGATGACCTAAGAAGAAGAACAGAATCCAAACTAGGATCCTCATAGATAGTTCAGAGTAATATTGACTCCTAATCTGATCTGAACTCTAAAGTAAAATGCCATCCTTAAAGCAATATCTATGAACACAAAATTGTTGGATTCTCATGGATCAACTCAAAATTTCCCACTATCTCCATAATATTTGAACACCCAGTACGGAATGCCTTCCCAATATTTCCATATTTTTCCTTATGAGGTATTTACCATCTGAAATAAAGGCATGCCTTACCATCATTGAGATATGAGATATTCCTCCCCTTCTCATAATATCACCCTAATATTCCACTGTGACACCCTTCTTTGCTCCTTTTTTTCCCAATTTCCTTCCCTCTCTGAAAAGGCTCACCCAAGCTCCTGCATTGCTTTAAACCACAAATAAACCAACATCTTGATACATCAACCCTCTCTCTGCACATCCCCCCCCCCCCCAACCACAACAAGCTATTAATTCCTGTATAATCCTCTCTGCTACTCCCCTTTGTCACATTTAAATTAGTGATGCTTTACATAGGTGGACTGCCAATCATAGAATTTACTAAACATTGCTTCAACCATTTATTGGGCATCTCCACTATGGTACGTACATCTAGTGCTGGAAATAAGGGTTGACATTGAGATGTACATGCTTCAAGAGTATTTCCTATGCCATCTAAGTAAAGGTTCTGCATCTTGAGTGATATAATGCGCATAGCTTATTTTACTTGCTAAAAGAGAAGGTCATTTTATTTGCTGAGTCTTTCTAATTACTTTAACCACGAAATTTCCCATTTCCTGTTAGTCATGCAATTAAAGCACGACCACAAATAATCCATGCCAAATAGAAAATTCTTGCACAGTTGTAAAAAAGAGCGAGACGAAATTCTAATTTCACCTCCTAGAACTAAGCAACAGTGAGCAGACACCAATAAATAAGGATTACAATAGTGCAAGAAATGGGAAAAACCAATACATGTCCTAGGTGCAAACAAAAAGCAGAAGATGCCACAGGGAGGTTCACCAAGGGAAAAAAGAAATATTAAAGGTAGTTGTAATGGAATGACTAAATGCTAGAATGTGCCTTTCAGCTGAAGACTCTATGTAATTTTCTTTCAACATACTACATTATTTTATCGCATTTATCAAAATTAATTAACACAAATTGCAGTAAATGAAAGAAGCAGAATAGAAGTTAAAAGCTCACCGTGCAGCCTGCTCACTGAAATACTTGTTACGCTGCTTCTGCCGGAGAGAGTGTAGATTACCTCCACTGCAATACTCCATGACCAAGCAATAAAACTTGTCAGTCTCAAAATGGGAATATAAAGTTGGTAGAAATGGATGATCAAGGAGGCCAAGAATTTCCCTTTCAGTTTGTGCCCGGATTAGCTTATTCCTACTAACAAGTGAGACTTTGTCCATAACCTTCATGGCAAAATAGGTGCTAGTGTCCTTGAGCTCAACAAGATAAACACTGCCAATGTCTCCATAACCAAGGCGCTTGAGGAGCTTGAAATGGTTCAGGCCAAGAGGGGGATCTTCGGAATTAACTAGCTGAATGGCCTTCCAACGAGAATCACTCCCAGTGTGCCGCTTGATGGATGCTGTAGTGGAACTGTTTAAGCTGTCACTGTGGGCACTACCAGTGCTGTCTCGGCTTACAGAGGTACATGAATTGCTGATATTTGCGTCACTTGACTTCATGCATGATGTTGTCGTCGAGGTAGATATTGAGGTGGATGATGTCTCTGATTTCATTGTTATTTCCAGACTATGGTAGGGGTTTGGTTGGTGGCTTGACAATGGACATGAGTCCCCTGATGTCAAAGCAGTACCATCTTTGGTGACTGGATCAGATCTTTTCTTGTTGCTTAGTGCTTTCTCCCCTTTCTCTGGTGTTGCTTCTAGATTTGCAACGGGTATTTGGCTTGGGCTTGGGTATAGGCTGGAAATGGGATACTGGACAGGTCCAGTACCATGATCTAGACTTGTCATTGTATCGCCATTATACTTTGGAATTGGATCCGATTTTCTGTTCTTGCACAATGATTTATCCGAAAAAACAGTATTCATCTGACAGTCCATGTGAATATCTGCATCAGACACTAAAAATTATCAATGTAATCTCACCATGAGAAGATGAGTCAAAATGTTGCATGGTTATATATGGCGGAAACAGGAATAATGGACTGTAACTGGTTTCTGAGCAATGTCACGAAGCAATCTGAAATATTATCAAAGATATAGCAGCAAATTCTTCACCTTTACAACAATATAGTAAATTTTTTTTTGAATCGATGTTATCCCTTTGCAAAGTGTTAATTCAATATCTATAAAAGGCCCAATATTCCAAGAGATGGGAAAAGAAAAAGAAATGGCAGAACGTGTGCTATTAACATTGCATAACTCTCGTATATTTTTCTGTTTCCATGAACTTGAATTACATTAGTTCTTACCATTTAACCAAAAACAATGTATTTTTGATGAATTCTATCAAATTATACATATATTATTGGACCATACCGTTTATGTTAACGCTTTGATAAAGAAGCTAATGATTTTAAAATCAACAGTAGGCCATTCAATATTGAAGGCCCAAATATTAAAATATGATTTATATTAGTTTAAAATCTAAAATTTATGTATTTTGGTGGTTTCTGACCTATGTACCAAGTTATCAATCCTCAAACTAATAAATCGAAAACAAAATTCAGAATCTCGAATAGATTCATAAAGCGAAAGCTTGGAACGTAAATGCCCCAGAAGAGGGAGAAGGGAGAAATAATTTTATACCAAGCTTGTCCGACTGCGAATAATCCTCGGAATCCGATATATTCTCTTGGCCCCGTCAGCTATTCCCGATCAATTCCACAACCTCCAACCCAGAAAAACTACGAGATGAAACCTCCGTGAACCAGGATAATCCCGAACAGGACTTGGTGATGAGAGTCCCCCGCGAAAGAATCGAGGGATTGGAGAAGGTAGGAGGAGTCGTGGGGAGAGGAGAAGAAAGCGTGGAGGGAGAGGAAGAGAGAAAAGAGGGGGAAATAAGAGAATCCATGCATATGTAAATAGCTGGATAAATATAGATTTGGAATCAGAGCAGGAAATAGAATAGATATAGATAGACTCACATAGAGAGGAAGAGGAGAGAGAGAGAGAGAGAGGGGACGTGGGGTGGGAAACCGGGAGATGGTGCAAGCCATCGCCGAAGGAAAAGGACGGCAATTGAGGCGGGAGAGCATTGCATAGGTACGTGTGGTGCACGTGGGAGAAAAATGTTTGGAGGAATAGCACGATAAGTATAAGATAAATTACCAATAGTTCTGATCCACTTTACCTTTTTTTTTTGTTTATTATTTTTTTTGATAAATATATAAAAAAAATAAAAATAGATTATCAGATTGAAATCAGATTGATCAAATTTGGACTTACATCTGATCAGATCAAAACTATATAATAAAAATTTTACATCAATAATCTAAATCCTAAAATGTGATACCACTTCAAAACTACTTGTACACAAAAAGTCATATGATTTAGAGATTCTTGGCCTATGCATTAAGTAGTCAAAAATTGATCGATCTAAAAAAATTGAATCAGATATATTTTTTGATCACTTGATGTATGGGTTAAGAATCTTAAAATTATATGATTTTTGATATGCAAGTAGTTTTGAAATAGTAGATCATATTCAACAACTTGGATCACCGATGTAAGATCTCTATTATTCAGTTTTAATATGATCGAATCTGAATCTAAATCCGATCAATTTTATCCAAATTTGTTCTTATATATATATATTATATATATATATATATTATATATATATATATATATATATGTGTGTGTGTGTGTGTGTGTGTGTGTTAAAAATTAAAATATCGTAGAGTACAATACGTGGTTATGACCATGTTTAGAAAATATATTTATAAATTATTATGATAAATGGAGAATATTTTTCAAACTTTTAATGCCGGAGCCACGAAAACACAATAACGTATCCAATTCATTGTGGTCGACAATGTCAAAATGTCATATATATATATATATATATATATATATATATATATATTATATGTATGTGTGTTAAAAATTAAAATATGGTAGAGTACAATATGTGGTTATGATCATGTTTAGAAAATATGTTTATAAATTATTATGACAAATGGGGAATATTTTTCAAACTTTTAATGCCGGAGCCACGAAAACACAATAACGTATCCAATTCATTGTGGTTGACAATGCCAAAATATCATAATTTAATTTATACATTTAGCTTATTATTGAAGCATCAGTTTAAAAAATAAAAAAATAGATAATTTATTGAGAATAGAGATATTATTTTGTGTGAAAAGTGATGATAGTGAAATTTGAAATTTTGACTAATTAAATTAAAATTTTAATTTAATTTAATTTAATTTATTTTATTTATTTCTATATATTTAATATATATTTTGTATTTTGATTTACTAATTATATATAAAATATGAGATATTGCTATCCTATACACAGCCTAACTCATCTAACATGTCATAAATGCAATATCAACTCCAAGTTGTAAAGGACATGCCCCTAAGATGTTTGTACATTGGGACTTGTTTTGACAAAATGCCCTCCTTATCTGGAATAAGTCCAGCAACTTTAATGTAAAATATTTCAAAAAAATCTAATTTGCACATAAGTAAAAATTAAAAATAATATTTATCACCCTCCGAACCCAACATCCGGATCGGATACGTGATGGCCGCATACTCCTTAGAGCAAGCCCTAAAGAATATGCAAGACCAAATTAAATCCTTACAACCTTAACATCCATAATAATTTATTTCAACAATAATTCGTAAAATCTTGCATAATTACAATTTAAATTTCTTCAATTCTCTCATCAGATACTATAATACTCTATTTATCCTTCTGCTCACCCGTAAATCTAAGCCATAGCCAATCATAAGCGTCCTGTAACTCTGAGAAGAAAAAGAAAGATGAAGGGGTGTGAGCTTTACAGCCCAGTAAGAATTTCCATATCACATTGATATAGTAATATAGTCTAAAAATAAGGATAAGCAATAAAATATAAAATTTCATGTTCAATGTTCAGAATAATGCAAACATTCATAAATTTTCTGTCTCGTTAAAATAGATGCATCATCATATGTTAACAGGTGAAACACTTTTGTTCAACAATTATTTCATGTCTTATCTTTAATTTCTTTTTTCATAATCACATGATTTTTTTTTAACATTTTTTTTCTGGCTCTGGACTTACCAAGTCTATACCTCAGTCATCATCCGAATCAATGTCCACTTAAAAGCCTTTCAAGGTTGTCTCAAGATGAGCTCCTGGCCGGCTGTCCCACGTACGAAAGCCCGTGAGAGGCTGTCCTAGGCATAAGCTCCTGACGGACTGTCTCAGGCATGAGCTCCTGACCGGCTGATCCACCTGTAAGCCAGTGGGGGCTGTCCCAGGCATAAGCTCCTAGTGGGCTGTCCCAGACATAAGCTCCTGACCGACTGTTCCACATGACAAGGCTAGTCCATACCATATATCTCTTTCTTTTCATTTAATCATTATGTGTTGATTTCATCAAATCAATTCTGTCTTGCATTATGATCAATTCAGATATGTCATATCTATATAATCATGCCATCAATCTCTGATACATATATATTGACATAACATACCCATGCTCAAAATCAAATAACAGTATCTCAGATATAATAAATTCATCGATCTCAAATCCGACAATGCAAAATCAATGATGCAAAACCAACAGTAAAATAGCATATATACAATAGTGATCATGTACAGGGATTCTTACTTTTATCGATGACTGATCCAAGTACAGAAATCAATATTCTTCTTTAATTTATAAATTTTTCTAACAAAATATTTCATTCGATATCATATGCAGACAATCATCTCTTCATAACTCTGATCAAATATAAAAATCATATATGGAGAAAATTATCGATAATCAATCCTAATAACACAAATCTAGGACCTCTCTTAGAATTAACCAAAATTAGGATTTGTCTATGTATCAGGATCCTCCACTGATCCATAAGACTTCTAGAGAGAAAAAATCCATGAAGAGAGAGAAAATTTTAGAGAGAGAAAATAGAGAGAGAAAGTGGGGAGAGAATCTTTATATCCTTTCGATGAGACAATCATGGTCGAGATCATCATAGGTCATATCAGGGTGACTCAATATGGATTAACCATGATTGATGTTATCAATTTCGAATAAAGATCAGATCGGAATCTAATCTACTGTACGAATTTCGGAGTAATCTCAGGTCATCATATTTTTATATCAATTTTATCCTAGGATTCGTGATGAAATCAGAGAGAGAAAGACACTAGAGAGATAAAATCTATAAAGAGAGAGAAAGATCTAGAGAGAGAATTTAGAGAGAGAAAATATAGAGAGAAGGTAAAGAGAGGAAAGAGAGAGAAAGGAGGGAGAGGAGAGAGAGAAAATTTCTCTCTCTTCTTCTTTTATTTTATTTTATTTTTTATTTTTATTTTCTTTATTTTTATTTTTCTCTTTCTTTTTTTTCTTTTTCTTTTTCTTTTTCTTCTTTCTTCTTCTTTCTTTTTCCTTTTCTTCCCACGACCTCCCTTGGGCCGAAACAAGGGATGAATGAGGGGCTCCAGCTTGGCTCCGACGAGGGCGACGGCTTCGTCAAAGATCCGACAGCAGGTGGAGGCAGCGGTAGAGCAAAAGATGGCCGGCGATGAGGTTCTACCGACAAGAGATTTAAAGGATTTGAAAAACAGGGGATCCGTCCCTTTTCTTTTTATTTTTCGATCATTGACCGATCACCGGCGGCCAAGACCTTCAAGAAAGAGGGATAGAGGGATGAGGGTCCTATCCTAGGGGTGAGACGCTGCAACTGACGACGTCGGTGGCCAGAAAAGAGAGGAAAGGGTCCGGCCAAAACAGAGCAAAACAGGATTCACCCTTTTCATGGATTCTCCGACGATCCCGAAGGCCGGCAAGGGTGCACGAAGCCATGGAAAGGAGGGGAAGGAAGAGAGGAAGGAGAAGAAGGGTTTACCTCAAGCTTTAACAGCATCGTCGGCTCCAATTTCCAGCGAGCACGAGTACGGGAGCCTTGACTTCAATTGGAGAAAACAAGGAGAAAAGAGAGAGAGAGATCGGTGATCATTGTGGGTTGTTTAGGAGGGAGAGAGGGGGGTCTTATAGAGTGGAGGAGAGGTCGAATCCCCCTCGGATTCGACTTCTCCTCCGGTGATTTGGGTGGAAGAAGACTCCCAGCGGGAGTCTTCTTCATTCTATTTTTTTTTTTTATATATATATGGGCTTTGGGCTTTTGGGCTTGGTCCAGGGTCCAAATGGGTCGGGTGTTACATTCTTCCTTTTTCAAATAATTTCGTCTCCGAAATTAAATTATGTCATTCGAGATATATATTTCAAAGTATACATTCTTCATGTCATTCTCAAGCTTACGATAATGTCTTACATTTTATTATTTATTTCTCATGATCTTGTTATAACAAAAATTATTTGAAATCTCAAACTCATCCCTTCTTATTGATTTCTCAACTTTTTTTTTTTTTGAAGAATAGTAATATTTTGATCTTGTATTAAAATACTCTAGTTATTTATCTAATCATTCCAGTCAAAGTTTATAATTATCTCAAACTACCTATAATGAAATAAATAAAAAAAGATCGAACATTGGACACTCTTCACAATCATCGATTTCTTTCTTCTTTTGTCCTTCCAATAAATTTAACATGTGAACTTTCATTTAAAAAAAAAAATCTCAATCTTCTATGTCATTTTGAGTAACAACATTAAATTTCAAAAATATGAGATCTGTGTCAAGGCATTTTAGATTTGAACTAATAACAAAACTATCAAGCTGTTAATAATAAATTTGAGATATTTAGAATTTCTTGACATCATCTATAATAAAATAACCTACTGACAAAAATTATCCAGTTATGATTAGATTAGATCAAAATCAATAGCATCCTTTCATTATCAATAAAATCTTTCATTATTTGCAACTAATGTATTCCATCATAATATCTTTTGAATCAAAGGATTAATATTTTTAATCAATTTAATCCATCACACTTTTGCTACGCACTCTGATTTTAATTTATCAAATTATATAGGTTTATCGAAAGATAAGAATATCTTTGTATGTTAGATCAATCATAAATAGATCCAACTTTCAAATTTAACTTAGAACAAAACTTTAAGTTTCTTTATCTTTACTACCTTTGGGTATAGCATATAAAAATTAAATCTTGATCCACTTCCTATGTTTGAAATCATTGCATAAGTTTCATCACTCTTCAAGAATCCAACATGTCTAGAATCAATTGGAGTTAACCTTAGATTTACCTTATAATTATTTAGATAATTTCTAAATCAATCTTTCTTTTTTAAAAAAATTAATTCTAACTTGACAAACTAGAAGAACTCAAGCCAACATCTTTATAAGTAGAATCAACTTGATTATTTCTTATAGAGCTCCCTTCATCACAACCCTTAATATTAATCAATAAATCCATACAAAATCTTATCCCTTGTATAAGTCATTCAAAATTTAACACTAGCAAGATGTCTTAGTTTAATTTTAAAAAAAATCCAAACTTTGACTTGAATAATTAATACACTTCACCATCTTCAACAATCATAAGAAAAATTAAAAAAAAACTAATCCACAGTAGTAATATGAATTATTAAAGATTTCATCATAATCTGTATATCATACTCTGACAAAATAAATTTTTTTCTTTAATTTAACAACAATATCAAAATACTTTTGATTCACTTAGAAAAGTAAACTTTTGTCTTGAAATTCAATGTAACTTGAAAGATCAAGAAATCATATTCAGAATATGATATTTTGAGTAACCAAAGATTTCATCAAGATGTGTATCTCATATTCTCATAATAAAATTCAAGTATATTTTTTCATCTAAGATTGAGTTTCATATATGATCCTCTTATAAGTTCAATGCTCAAAAATATTTCTCTCTCATATGATGAAATTTTTTCTTAGACCATATCCTAACTTCATTCTGATAAATTTAAAATTTGTAATGCTCAGATAATTAACATCAAAATCAGAAAAGTTATCATGATTTCTTCCATATAAATTTAGCATTCCAAAATCATCGAGTATACTCAACATAACATATCAATACCTCCCGCTTCCTTCCAGAGTCAACTCTTCTTATATTCAGGCCACCCTACTAATTAAAATCCAAGATATAACTCGTCAATTCTATTATAGATATCATATGCCACTTATGCATAAATTTTATCTTAATATCTATTGATTCGAAATCTAAATATTGAATCTTCTCTTTTATATCTATCATATTCCTCATAATCATAACCTAAGTTCTAAGCTCAGATATCACTCTGTCACATCCTATTGATCTTACATAAAATTTTAATATCTCTTCATAATCTCTGGTGATCTTAAATCTAAGCTTTGATATTATTCTATCACATCCTAATCATTTATATCGTAATCTCCAATGATCATAACCTAAGCTCTGATACCACTTTGTCACGCTCCGAACCTAACATCTGGATCGGATACGTGATGGCCGCACACTCTTTAGAGCAAGCTCTAAAGAATATGCAAGGCCAAATTAAATCCTTACAACCTTAACATCCAGAATAATTTATTTCAACAATAATTCATAAAACCTTGCATAATTATAATTTAAATTTCTTCAATTCTCTGATCAGATACTATGACACTCTATTTATCCTTCTGCTCACCCGTAAATCCAAGCCATAGCCAATCATAAGCATCCTGTAACTCTGAGAAAAAAAAGAAAGATGAAAGGGTGTGAGCTTTACAGCCCAGTAAGAATTTTCATATCACACTGATATAGTAATATAGTCTGAAAATAAGGATAAGCAATCAAATATGAAATCTCATGTTTAATATCCAGAATAATGCAAATATTCATAAATTTTCTGTCTTGTTAAAATAGATGCATCATCATATGTTAACAGGTAAAACACTTTTGTTCAACAATTATTTCATGTCTTATCTTTCATTTTTCTTTTCATAATCACATGATTTTTTTTTTAACCTTTTCTTTCTGGCTCTGGACTAACCAAGTCTATACCTCAGTCATCATCCGAATCAGTCCACTTAAAAGCCTTTCAAGGCTGTCCCAGGATGAGCTCTTGGCTGGCTGTCCTACGTACGAAAGCCCGTGAGAGGCTGTCCCAGGCATAAGCTCCTGACGGACTGTCCCAAGCATGAGCTTCTGACCGACTGATCCACCTGTAAGCCAGTGGGGGCTGTCCCAGGCATAAGCTCCTAGCGGGCTGTCCCAGACATAAGCTCCTGGCCGGCTGTTCCACATGACAAGGCTAGTCCATACCATATATCTCTTTCTTTTCATTTAATCATTATGTGTTGATTTCATCAAATCAATTCTGTCTTACATTATGATCAATTCAGATATGTCATATCTATATAATCATGCCATCAATCTCTGATACATATATATTGACATAATATACTCATACTCAAAATCAAATAACAGTATCTCAGATATAATAAATTCATCGATTTCAAATCCGACGATGCAAAACCAATGATGCAAGACCAACAGTAAAATAGCATATATACAATAGTGATCATGTATAAGGATTCTTACTTTTACCGATGACTGATCCAAGCACAGAAATCAATGTTCTTCTTTAATTTATAAATTTCTCTAACAAAATATTCCACTCGATATCATATGCAGATAATCATCTCTTCATAACCCTGATCAAATATAAAAATCATATATGAAGAAAATTATCGATAATCGATCCTAATAACACAAATCTAGGACCTCTCTTAGAATTAACCAAAATTAGGATTTGTTTATGTATCAGGATCCTCCACTGATTCATAAGACTTTTAGAGAGAGAAAATCCATGAAGAGAAAAAAAATTTTAGAGAGAAAAAGTGGGGAGAGAAAGTGGGGAGAAAATCTTCGTATTCTTTCGATGAGACAATCATGGTCGAGATCATCAGAGGTCATATCAGGGTGACTCAATATGGATTAACCATGATTGATGTTATCAATTTCGAATAAAGATCGGATCGGAATCTAATCTCCTACACGAATTCGGAGTAATCTCAGGTCATCATATTTTCATATCAATTTTATCCTAGGATTCATGATGAAATCAGAGATAGAAAGACACTAAAGAGATAAAATCCATAAAGAGAAAAAGATCTAGAGAGAGAATTTAGAAAGAGAAAATATAGAGAGAAGGTAGAGAGAGGAGAGAGGAAAAAGAGAGAAAGGAGGGAGAGGAGAGAGAGAAAATTTCTCTCTCTTCTTCTTTTATTTTATTTTTTTTCTATTTTTGTTTTCTTTATTTTTATTTTTCTCTTTCTTCTTTTTTTTTCTTTTCTTTTTCTTTTTCTTTTTCTTCTTTCTTCTTCTTTCTTTTTCCTTTTCTTCCCACGGCCTCCCTTGGGCCGAAACAGGGGACGGACGAGGGGCTCCAGCTTTGCTCTGGTGAGGGCGACGGCTTCATCGGAGGTCCGGCAGCAGGTGGAGGCGGCGGTGGAGCAAAGGATGGCCGGCGATGAGGTTTGGCCGGCAGGAGATTTAAAGGATTTGAAAAACAGGGGATCTGCCTCTTTTCTTTTTATTTTTCGATTATTGGCCGGTCATCGGCAGCTAAGACCTTCAAGGAAGAAGGATAGAGGGATGAGGGTCCTATCCTAGGGGTGAGACGCCGCAACTGACGGCGCTGGTGGCCGAAAAAGAGAGGAAAGGGTCCGGCCAAAACAGAGCAAAACATGATGCACCCTTTTCATGGATTCTCCGACGATCCCGAAGGCCGGCAAGGGTGCATGAAGCCATGGAAAGGAGGGGAAGGAAGAGAGGAAGGAGAAGAAGGGTTTACCTCAAGCTTTAACAGCATCGTCGACTCTAATTTTCGACGAGCACGAGTACGGGAGGCCTTGACTTCAATTGGAGAAAACAAGGAGAAATGAGAGAGAGAGATCGGTGATCATTGTGGGTTGTTTAGGAGGAGGAGAGGGGAGTCTTATAGAGTGGAGGGAAGGTCGAATCCCCCTCGGATTCGACTTCTCCTCCGGTGATTTGGGTGGAAGAAGACTCCCAGCAGGAGTCTTCTTCGTTCTATTATATATATATATATATATATATATATATATATATATATATATATATATATATATATATATATGGGCTTTGGGCTTTGGGCTTTTGGGCTTGGTCCAGGGTTCAAATGGGCCGGGTGTTACAATATTACAATAGTGTTATGCCAAGCTCAAAAGCCATTGCTGTGTGAAATGGGGAACAAAATGAGTCAATAGTATGATATAAGATGCAATAATTTTGTTTGGCTGAATCTGCAAGGTTAAGTAATAGTATTGGAACCACCTTACTTTGATTCGGATGCAACGAAAACTTGTCACTTTAGATAAGGAATGGTGATTCAATTCACAGGACACCGACATTTGTTCAACCACTAATTATACAAGACTTAAAGGATATGGTGGCATTGGTGGTCTTCTTTGAACGATTAAGATGTCTGCAAGTTGTTGTGTATTTGTAATTGATTCAAAATCTTAAAAGACAAACAAGGGTTGATATCCAATATAAAGTCAAACATTATTTTATGGGATTGAACTACTGATTTGTATGTTGCTTCTCTTTAGAAAAGACTGTAAGTTGGAATCATAATACATGTATCTATGGGTGATTTACACATCCAACTTACATGAAAGATCCAAGGTATACAAACATTTTTGGCACGAATAATGAGATCATGCACAGTACATCCAACAACCCATGAGGTCTGATCATGGAGGCTTTCTTGTGGTTTGATAGTTCACTATTAGCTTACAAATTCGTTCAATGAAAAAATAAAGATACAAAGGCAAACCTTGACCAATTATAATAAAATTAAAATTAAACCCGATAGCTCAAATATCAAGCAAGCAGATCTATATGAGTCTAGAGCTTTCTTAGTACCCCACATACGATAAGATTTTTTTCCCAAGCAATATTTATTTTTTTTTATTTTTTTGCTTCAAACCCTTTCCAAATCCTAATACAATTTTTTTTTAATTTTTTGCTTCGAAGCCTTCCTAAACTCTCGTGGATGTTCACCTCCTCCCTGCTCTCTTCACTGCCACCTCCCGTCAACCTCTGCCATCACCTTCCTCTCCATTATCGTTGGCACAGGCCTTCCTCCTCCAATCTCCCTTAGGTGCTTTCCTTCCTATAGATTTTTGAAAAAGAAAGATACCGACATCTTTCCTATTTTCTTTGTCACTATCTTCCATCGATCTTCGCCGTCACCTCCCTTCCCATTGTCATTAGCATCTATCTTCCCCTCGTCACTACCTTCCATCGGTCTTCGCCGCCGCTTTCCTCACCATCGTTATTAGCATTGGCCTTCCCCTTCGATCTTCTTTAGGGGCTTTGCTTCCTACAGATCTTGAAAAAAGAGAAAGAAATGAAAAGAAAAAGAAAAAAATTGATCAATCTTTGCGGGAAAAGGTCTTGCAATTTAATTGTCTCAATAGGATTGAAGGCTCCAAGTAGCTAAATAGTAAAGTTTAGATCCGCTCTCATCTCAAGAATCTTAATCGAATGGGATGTGTCGTAGGAAAGTTTAGATGATGGATAGAGATTTTTTTCGAGATGAATAATACATGAATGCACGTGCATAACTTACATAACTAATATGATTCTTTAAGCATAAATTACATAATTTTTTAAAAAAATCAAAAACTCTAAATTTAAAGACAAAGATAGTGACGGTGAGATATTGAAGAAAATTAAAAAAAATAATATGTAAAAATCTATAATTTAATCATCAAATATTTTATTAACTATCTCTTTGTTTGTTATATAATCATTATATATATATATATATATATATATATATAATATATATATATATATATATATATAATATTATTACATTAAACTATTACAGGTTGTAATGGTTCAATGAAAAACTAGTACAACTATAAAGTCATGTTACATACTTTATAATAATTTTAAATAATAATTGAAAAATAATAATCGAAAAATAATAATAGATTATTTAAATTAACAATCTAAATTATTGAAAATAAATTATATGTAAAAATAGAAAATATATTTGGACCCTAACTTAATCATCAAATTGGTGCAGAAACAAAAATTTTAAAAAATATAATACCATATCTTACCAATGATTTAATGATGCAAACCTTTTGAATTTGAATCTATTATATTTTAAGAGAGGTAGATTGTGATCGATAAAATTGATTTTGGATTTGTATATCCTATCCTTTGTTTTCGCACACTAGTTGCACATGAAGTGGCGGCCGGGCGCCGACTTCGTTTCTGCCGGCTTCACGTTTTATACATCATATGCGACACATTAAAGCAGAGTCCAGAGCTCTCTCGGCGCGCCGAGCTCTAGACTCTCACGAGTTTTTTTTTTTTTTTCACGCACTTGGCAGCGTTTTTTTTTGGACCAACCCTTCCGGAGCCCTAGGACGCCCACCTCCTCCGCCACCACCCGCCGGTCTCCGCCGTCGCCTTCCTCTTCATCATCATCGGCGTCGGCCTTCCCCCTTCACCTGCCTCCCTGCTCTCCTGGCCACTACCTCCCACCGGTCTACGCCGTCGCCTTCCTCCCCATCGTCACCGGCGTTGGCCTTCCCATCCGATCTCCCTCAGGTGCTTTTACTTTTTTCATCCTTCGTTTGTTTTCGTTGATTTTTCCTATGTTTTGTCTTGGTTTTTTCTCTATGGAGTCTCAATCTGGTGGGAGGCTCGGAGCGGTCGCATAGGGAAGTTCATCCGTTCTCAGAAGTCTCAATAGGAATAGGGGCGGAATAAGGAAGTTTAGACGATGGATGGAGATTTTTTCCTAAAATTTTTCATGTGCTCAAGCACTAGGCATTTGTGTCTGAAAGCATGAAAGCATGATGAACTATAAATAAATCATTTCTTCGCCAGTCAGAGAACAAGGGGAAGCAAAGGAGAAAGAAACCGACGGAACCCAAGGGTTTTGGTTCGGGCAAGAGATGAAGGATCCCTTCGAGGCGGCCGTCGAGGAGCAAGAATCACCTCCGGAATCGCCGATCCCGCCGGAGGAGGACACCGCCGGCGCATCGGTCGCGGTCGACGGCGACGAGGAGGAGGTCGAAGCGCGGTCGCAGCCCGCTGCATCGGCACCTTCGTCTGCCCCTGCCAGTGGGGAGAGGGGGAAGGAAGAAGATGAGGAGGAGGAGGAGAACATGGAGGAGCTCAGCAAGCTTCCCTCTGATGGCGACCCGAATAAACTGGCGAAGATGCAGTGAGTTCCGCGCTCTATATTCAAAGAATCTTTCTTTCTTACCGTTTCGATGCTCTTTTGAATGATATTAGATGGGTATTAATCGATTTCTTTCTATTTTTCATCAGCGCAATATGAAACTAGGTAGAATCAATTGTTCCACCTAGTTTAGCTCATGAAACCTCAGTATCATACGGGTATGGTATGGTATGCCCGATAGGGGTACGAGTCAATATGGTGAACCATGGTAGTGATCGACTTGGTTTTTTTATTGAACCAAATGATCCTGACTGGTATGACTTGGGATAGGCTTGTATGACCTAATATAGAGAGACCTAGGATCCCACCATCATCCCAAGACCTAGTCTCTCTATGATCCTATTTGGGAGAGCAAGGATGGACTAGGTCTTAAACCCTTGATGTGTAAATATTGAAGTGGACATCAGAATGTAATAAATTAGTGAAGTCCATTTTTCCCTTCTTTGAGCAACACTCCTACATAATAACTTGTGCACATTTGTTATTCATAAGTTTTACATGTAATTGAATATACCTACAAATACATGCTTGGAGATATACATGCAAGGTTTGCCATATCAATGGTTATCGTACCATACCGGCATCAGTGCCGAGTGGGTACACAGTCTCATATCGTAGAACGCTCAATATGCCTTACCATCTGGTGCTATACTACGTGCTGACACTGTAATAGGATGTAATGGGATGGTACCAATATGGGATCCGGATACCGAGATGACAATTTGTTCCTTCTTTCTATATATGACAATTAATATTATTAAAAGAAAGGTTAGTCTATACGATGAGTTATGGAGGTTGTATGCTGCCTTCATCATGAATCTTTACTCATCTCTGTATTAATTCACACTGTCTAAATTGGAGGTGAATCCCAATATGAAATTCTCCTTGAATAGTTTGTAGATTGCCCTTTTTTCCACTTTCATTTTAATATATGACCACATAAATTGCCATTATATGGCTCTTTTTTGGATAAAGTATGTACCAATAATTTGCCGAACGCTTTTGGCATGATTTTAAATATTTGAGCACTGCACATGCTTCTTTTATTGTGTCACTCTCCCTTCACCTTTTCTTTAGTATTGTTCAAGGTACAAATGATTCCTTTTAGATAGAAGAAAAATTTAAAAGTTGAATGATCTTTCACAAAGTTCTTTCCATCAATATTGACCAAGCTTCCATTTGAACCTCATGTGGCATGTTGGACTTGCCAGCACATTAATATTGAAGCCTGCAGGTCATGCTGCTAATATGCTATCACAACAAGAACTGCTAAAACTCCTTTGACTCATGATATTTTTCAATTGATAAGCCTGCCTCCAGGAGTCCTATTTTCTCGCTATGTTATTCCACTCAAATTGGGGCCAGGAAGGGATATAACTTGGCTGTAGCTTGTGGGAGTGACATTATAGGGCAGGGATGGCCATATTGCTGGGAGCGAATTCCAGGCTAATGTGAAGTGCATGGATACAAGTGATAGTTATTGAATCTGGGATTGTTTATAGCTGATAAAACCGTGTAATTGGTGAACAGATGAAGTAGATTATTCTTGGTTTTGTTTGAAATAGTGTCATCGACCGATTCTTCTAGTATGGCTTAGATGGGCTATTTTATTCTGCCCATTCAAAAGAAAAAAAAGGTGCAAGTGATTTAGTTTGAATGAATTTTGACTTATGCTGTTGAATGACATGGCAAAATGGATTATGTATCTTGATGGTTCACTGTGGAGAATCTTCTAATTCTGCACATTATGGTGGCTCAAATGTTTTTCACTCCTTTCTTAGATTAATCTTTAATTTAATTTCTGTTGGGCTCTAACATTAATGGGAATCTTGCATGACAGTGGGTTCAACAACAGCGATGTTGTTTGTGGTTTTTTTATTTGTGGGGATGTAGAGGACATATATCTTAAACATGCAAAATAAGTGCCCATATTTATCCAGCCATCTGTTGGCTGGGCTTATAACTTAAAAAGGTGGTTAGGCACTGTTACAAAATACACTTTGCTTGAGATGATTTTTTATGCTATTTTTTTATTAATTTTGATGAGTATGTGCATACAAATATAGAAATTAATGTTAAATTGGTTTTAATGCATTTTCCTATAAGTTAGCTTGACACCAATTTTCTTGTTTAGGGCCATTCTATCCCACTTCACGGAGGAGCAAATGAGTCGTTATGAGTCATTTCGGAGGTCTGGTTTTCAGAAAGCTAACATGAAAAGGGTATGCTTACCATATAACTCACCAATTTGCTAGCTTGGACTATGTTTTCTTGAAACATGTGCCCCATTATATCAAGTGTAACTGAATACATGTGAGGTCATATCTTTTGATTTGTTTGAAATTGAACTATTTATACATTTGATACTATATATGTTCAATATTAACTCTTTCTTGGTTAATTGTATGGAGAATGTATTAGATATGAACAATAGGAAGCATGTCTGCATCATAGAGATATGAGCTGTGAAAGCAAAGGAATGAGAAAGTGCATTTCATCATCTTTCATATGTCAAGAATTATTGTGTGACAACAAATTGGAATCCTGCAATCGACAAAATCTTTAAATTCTTGTGGCAAGGGAAGCCATGGGTTTTGCAGCTGGACAGAACTAACAGCATAATGTATGTCCATGGTGATGGAAGGTTGAAAACACTGCAGTGCCATGCTTCAGTCATTGTGTCATATAGAAGAGAATTGGGAAATCTCATAGGCCAGTTGTTGGTTTAGGACAAGCTCACCAAATGAATATTATGTTCCGTGGTGATGGAAGTTCGAAAGCACTGCATTGCCATGCTTCGGTCATTGTGTCATATAGAAGAGAATTGGGAAATCTCACAGGCGGGTTGTTGGTTTAGGACAAGCCCACCAAATGCATATATGGGTTTCTATAGAATATCAAGATAATGTTTATGGATCCACAAATCACCTATCTTAGTTAATGAGCTATGGTTACCATCCTATGTCAGTAAGGAGCTGTTTGGTTGCCTGGATTCTAATTACATGAATAAGAACTGCAGTTGCAAAAGCTGCTTCTTTTTAGTTGCCTATAATTGTCGACTGCAAATGTATTCACAACAGTTCGTATAATTGATTATTGCGAAGGTACAGTTTGGTTGTATGATGTTGAAAGAGATAATGGTAACCTTGTAAATGACTGGGTAAGATTACCAAACTCACGAAACATTGAACTATTTGTTTTATCTATGATATTCTGACCAACAAGAGGCCAATTATTAACCTTTTTGTAAAATTATACAACGTATATTAATATAAAAAATATTTGATATGATAATAATTATTCATAATAATAATAATAATAAATTAATGTCTAATATGTTAACTTATATAATATGAAGTTTGTAACTTAAGTTGGGCAGGTGAGAGGGTGAGACGATAGGATTTGCAGCTGAGGTTCCAATTGAAATTGTGGCCATATTTGCTGCAATTGAATTCGCAACATGTCCAATTAAAGGCAACCTAACGGCCCCTAAATCTGAACCGTAGGTTGAATTTGAGTAATACCACCTCAAGATTCCCATTGTTAATGTTCTGTTTGTTGAATTTTAACTATTCAGTATTCCCTGAATAAACAATAAGTGATAAAATTCAAGACATTGGACAAATAATAAAATTTCACATGATGTAACTGGAATTCCCGTGCCAGTGTAAACTCAGCTGCTAGCATGAAAGTGGATTCAGCATTGAAGTGGTGAAAACATTATTCTCAAAAAACATTAGGAACTGTGGGTATATCCATCCATCCATGTATCCACTTATCATCTCTTTTGCATGTCCACTTCTTGGTGGCTGCTGGATTTCTTTCCAACAATTTTGTCCATCTCCACTTTGATTGTTCTCTTGTTTGCCCATTGCATCTCACTGGTCACCTCCTCCCTCTTTCTGAATAGCCTGAGGCGCAGACTTTGATCCAGTTGGTCCTTTTCCAAATATGAATTAGGACATGTTTATAAATAAAGTTATGTAACAGCCAACCATGTTTAAGTGTCCTTTTTGACAAAATCACTAAACACATAAGCTACACTAGTGAATTATTCAGTATTAACTTACCCTGTGCAGTACTCATTTTGGCTCCTTTACACAGGTTAAATCTTTAATTCTTGCAGATCTCTGGCCCAGCAGTGATATTATGACAGCACAACAAAATATAGGATAGATCCTTCTCCTTATGTCCTCCTGTGATGGGCTTCATTCTTCTTGTCCTTCAGCTGTGTCGTAGAACCCATTATCAGGAGAGTAAGCAATTGGAGCTTCCCTTCCTAGATGGATATTCTTCCATCTGTAATCGCAGTGAAATTAGCTCAACAAAAAATAGGATAGATCCTTCTCCTGATCTCCTCCTTGCACGATGGGCTTTATTCTTCTTGTCCTTCGACTGTCTTACAATCCTTATTATTAGATGAGTCAGTAATTGGAGCTTCCCTTTGTATATGGGGTATATTAGTAATCTCCACATGACCTATATTATTTATCTAAGTTTCGAGGTTTTTGTTCCAATTTTGTTACAAGCTGAAGCAACAGACAAATTGAAGCAATTGATGCCTTAAAAATGAGAGGCACTACGGAGAAAATACATCAAACTCAGGAGACTAACGGGATCAGGGCCCCAGATCTCACTACACCTGAAGATAAGTTAATGCTGGCAAATTTGCAGCTCTGTTCTCCGATTCATCTTTTGTGGATTACTGTATAGAGGTAAAGGATTACCGTGTAGAGGGTAGAGAATGACAACTGAAGTTGGATGTGATGCTTCCATGAAACATTATCCTGTCTGTATAGCTAGTTTGATGTCTCCCTCTAGGTTTTGTTTGCTCACGATAATTGCTTTGTCTTTGCATGGAACAGAGGCTATTCAGCAGAACTGTCAATGAACAATATGGTCCATGATTGAGAACAATGGATTCAATAAAATCAGCCTGCGAGATCAATGTTTATCTTCAACGTGAAAGAAAAGGGGTGATACTTTCTATTCATGCATTCAACATCATTATCATTGTCATCATCATCTCAAGCCATCTCAATCTTGTGGTTTGTTTGCCGTTTGGCTATGAGGACAACTCTTTGCTAGGACTCAACAGTCTAATGGAGCGATTGAACAGATTTTTGTGATCAGTTGTCAGTATTATGCTATCCTTTAAAAATTGGTTTCAATCTTCTAGTAGGCACTAGAGGAGGCCTGCCATATAGAAGGCCAATCAGCAGGTGGAGAAAGCTACCTTATTGGCTGCAATACAAGCATGCACAACCAGAGACCCCCAAAATTTCACGGGACTTGGTAAAAGCCTATAGGAAGAAGGGAAGATAGCTTTCTGCTGCTTGTTGGTTGCACAATTAAATTTTGTGATTCTAATTTCGCTACCTGGAGTAGCACCATTTTTTATATATATTTTATATATGAGGAACAAATGGAGCATTTCATTAGTTGGACAAGATCACTGATGAGTTAATTTAGACTATAGTTAACTGATAAGCCCTATTAGGCATCATGGAAGCCTCAGTTCTACATGTTTGCTCTAATTATCTGGCAGGGTTTTATGAGTTCGTTTTCTGATGATATATGTTTCTGGATTGATTTCAGCTATTGACAAGCATCACTGGAACTCAAAAAATTTCTGTACCCATGACAATTGTGGTGTCAGGAATAGCAAAAATGTTCATTGGAGAGCTAGTGGAGACAGGCAAGTTAAAATATTTACTAATGGTTAAGCTCTTGGTACAAGCATGCTAGTTGAGTTTCCTGGTCAGTGGTATATGTTATCCCCTAAATAAAAATTTCTTGTTTTTATTGCATCGGCCTTTGCATTCTCATTTCTTCTATGCCCATCTTATGTGGCATGGTTTCTTCATTGCACCATGTTGTCAACAACACGACTTTATGAGCCCTTCACTTATAAATTCTACCTATGCTTTTAATGACATGCAATAATCATGATGACCTTAGTACGCAATTGCACTTCATGACCCACTCTGACCTCGTTGATATGCTGTAGTCTATCTTTTCGTTCTTTTGAATTTCAGATCCATAATTAAGAAACAGATGACCTTGCTGCACCTTTTTGCCATCATTTTGGTACAGCCTTATCTTTTAAATTCTGTTTACACTTAAAATAGTGTGGCATATACTCTTTATTAAGATCATTTGATATATATATATATATAAACGTTGATCCTCCAAAACTTCATATTTGGATTTTGCATGTCATACGGCATATGTACTTTTCTCATATTTTTACCTTTTTGATATATACTTTTTTTTATTTTAAAATAATAATTTCTATTAACATTGCAGCTAGAATAGTCATGACAGAAAGAAAAGAGAGTGGGCCTATCAGGCCTTGTCACATCAGAGAAGCATATAGGAGACTGAAGCTTGAAGGGAAGATACCGAAGCGGTCAGTTCCAAGGCTCTTCCGATAGGGGAGTTTAGACCGTAATTCAGTGGATTCCTTGGGCTTTTGTGTGGTGATGTCGGGTCTACATTTGCTTGTGCATGATGGCTTCTGCTTGGGAATTGCCCCATATTTGGGGGCATTGGCTTAGAAATGCATGGTTTATGTACTTTTGATGATTTCCGCTCGTACGTATCCACTGGAGTAAAATGCAAGACCGAGTATTAGTTGGATGTTGTTTCAGAAATTGTGAAGCTTTTCTTGATGCATCCGTCGCAGCTCGTGGGCTAGTTAAGATGAATCTTCCATAGTGTTTTCATTAGCAATGATAGGCCAATGATTCAGTTCTCTTATGTACTAAAAATCTTAGTTCCTCCTGTTTCTATGTATCTAATCTCTTCTTTGACTGCAAGCTAGCGATGCATAGTTTCTAAGTAGTATTCATGATTTTGATCATTACGTATTCACTGCAAAGTAGCGAAAGCGTCTTTCGAATCTCAGGAGCATGGTTGTGTATTTTTCATGGCGGGTGGAAAGCTGAGCAAGTCCAATAAGAGGGTCTAAAGGTAAATGAGTTAGCAAAACTCACTTTGTTTTAAATTTCGGTCATCAACTGTGAATTACTGCGACAAATCTGTATTAAACTCCTTTATGGCTTTTTGAAATCTCAGGCGTCTAAAAGCAAACCACTTGCATTTGTGATTTAGAATGAAATGAAATATAAAAAATTGTCCAGAAATGCTTCAGCATTAACCATGGGTATCCTCGTGTTTGCAAATCATTTGCTACCTTGAGACTGTAGGAACTGCATCCGTAGAGCTTTGCATGGATCTGAATCTCAGGACGCTCTCCGCTGTTACCTTTTGCATCATTTCATGTAATTCATAAGCCTCTTGAGTTGATATTTTGTTCTATCCAGATAAGAACAATCTCGATTCAGATAATTTTGCAAGCTTTTTGTGGTTAAATTTCATTTTTATGTACGAAAAAGAAACATAGCTCATCAACTATGTAATTACCGCAAGGGACTGCATATTGTTGACAAGGATCCCATGCTTACTGATAAATATCACTGAATTGTTTTCGGGCAATTTGTTTTACATTTTTCTAGTAAATCACAATTCAGATTTCAGTAATCTGAAGTTTTTTAAAAAATAAATAAATAAATAAATAATTAAATAGCGGTGCGGGGGAGGATGATGATAACAAAAACAAGCAGCCATAAAGAAAGTGCCCGCATGTGCCTATTCTTTGTTTGCTTTATTGTTTTAAGACATTCTGATATGTCAGTTTTTGAAATGGATTTCCTTTTTCATCTATTATTATTCTCGATAAATTAGTCACAGTGATGACCTTAGCCTCACTCTAAGGCCTCTTTCATTCCTTTTGGATCTCAATTAATGTTGGGCTTGACCATGCTTTCTTTTCTTGGAACTTTTTCTTGCACTGAGCCTGGTACGGAGAAAAATTGCTTAAGCTCACCTAATTTTGTTTGAGGAGACGGTGATGGAAGCATAAGCACCATTCTAGTTTAAGCACAACTTTGTGCTACTACCTCCAATCAAGCTTCAAATCAAGTAATTTTTGGTCCCATGCTTGAAACCCCTTTTGAAGCAATAGCTTACAATCTGTTGGTCTGGGACCGGGGGTCTCCGTTAAATTCCGCGGTCAATTGGATCGCAAGTTTTGTTTCAGGTCATTTTAAAAAAAATAATTGGATAGATGTATCATTTTCTTGTTGATGTCAATGCAGAATATCCTTCTTTTTAATTTTTTGAATTGTATGCATATTCTTTGCGTATGAATTTTTCAACTTACAAAATCAATTCGGATATGAATAAAAATTTAAAAATCCAATTAATATCCGTATTCGTATTCATATCCATCAAAGAACAATAGATATGAATATGGATAGACAACTATCTGATCTGTATTCGAATATCCAAATCATATATAATATTATATAATTTTATATAATAATTATTAATTTTTTAAAAAAATATACAACTATATAAATCTGTTATTAACTTGATTTATCATCCATTTAGTAATATCTTAAATTCTGTAGTCACAAAGTTTAATTATCTAAGCAATATTTATAATTATATCTGTTGAAGTAGATCCTTGTCGCTTAACTGACTAATCCTTTTCCTCGCTTCCTAATCGATTAAGTCGCAACAATTGGTTATTTCTCATCTCTGCACCGATCGGATTGCTGTGATTCAATTCGACTTGGATCAACGAGTCTTGTCCTACTCAGTGTTTGACCGATTAAGATCGACGGAACTTGACCATCAACTAAGAGCAACGGATCTAACCAAATCGGTATTTAATCGATTTGGTTCGACATGCAACCTACGATTAGCTAGTGATATCTGGCATGTAGTTGACTACTTCTTCGATGCCATGCCGATTATTTGAATTCTGTATATTTGAGAATCGACGATGGTTATCTGGCATAGGCATTAACTACATGCGAACGTGGAGCGTAATAATCGCTCAGAGCGGCTCATTATTCGACCTTAATGGCAGTCAATGAGAAAACTGCCAACTAAATGCCATAACTACCATGTTCCGAACATTCAGGGATAAGAGTTATACAGTAACAGTATCACCTACTCTATAAATACCGATAAGTAACGGAGGACCTGGTAAGCTTTCTTAATATAAGCTTTCGCTCTCGTTTTTTATTCTCTTTGGCTGTTCTCTTTTTCCAACTAACTTAAGCATCGGAGAGTCCTCCGTCGGATAATTTCCGACAAATGAACTCATTTTGCAGATTTCCTACCGTTCAACATCCAGGCGCAACAATTCGGCTTCCACCCGATTAACCCACCGAAGACAGGCTGCAACAATATCCATACTTTCAGTATCCGAATTATATCCGTATTCGTTTAAAATAAATATGGATATGAATTTTTGTATTCAAGTAATATTTATATCCGTATATGTATTCATCAGATAAAATAAATATACATATGGATATAATGATATTCAATCCATATTCGATCCGGTTTCGGTTCTAATTTTTTCGCTAAAATTAGTCTATTTCACTTATTCTGCATATTGTTGAAATATGTTCTAACTTTCCCACTTACTACATATTGTAAACAACAACAAAAGTGACTATTAGACAATTAAGCTGAGATTCAGAGGTGGTTATTTAAAATCTGGATCTCGACTTTTAATCATCTTTGACGCTGTTCGTCGAATAATGGGATAAGTGGTCATATTGTAAGGCACGGTTCGGTGAGCACCATTTAACAGAGTTGGAAGTTTGGCTAGTTGTATTGAAGTACTCCGATTTATTTGTGAAGTCTTGCCAATATATTAATAGTGACTATTTCTCTGCCAAACATGAGGCATTCAAAGGCGCCTGTAACATAGATCTAATGTTTTCCATGTTCTAAAAAAACATGGCCGGTGGTATGATCACAGATAGGATGCTGTCTTTCAGTCAGAATCTTATCTAGTTATGTCGAAGTACTTGACTTCGATTGGAGGCATTCTGGGTCATTAATAATGCAGTGATATTTCTTTGTCAAAGATGAGAAACTAATGATGATTGCAACGTTAATTTTGTTAGTTATCATCTTGTCTTATCTGCATGTTTAAAGAAAGGAATACCATTGTCAACAGTAGTATAATATTTAATGTCCTTCAGATGAACCTGTCTATAAAGTGGTTAAAACCAGGTTTTCTAAGATAAATTGTTGAACATTATCCAGTCTAGCTGAGATAATAATAACAGAGCAACTATTTGCACATTTTTTACTAGAAAATGTTGAGTTAGTAAAGAATTGCAAACTTGCTACTTAGGATTCTGTAGGTGGAAAGCATCTTCAAAAATCTAATTAGTAGAAAATCTAAGCAAGCAAGCATTTTTGAGGCTATTGTATCTAAGTCGGAGAACAAATCATCTTGTTGGTGCGAGAATTAGTCTGATGCCGGGATACTGGAGTTGATGGCGAGATGAGTCTCTCGGAGGTACGATCTGCAAAAAAATCCTAATCAAAAATGGCTCCGGTGAAGATCCTTCAACGTTCAAATCAGAACTTTCGTCCAATAAAAGAAAGAGCATGAAAAGTAAAATAATGACATACCTTTTTCAGAATCCTCTTTAAGTCTCTTTTATAGCAGAGAGTTGGAGCTTCAGTTGGTAAGTAGTTGGCACGATCCTGAATGATCAGAACGTGATTCATAAGGCACGAGATTGTTGTTCCAGATTTTCGAGATGTGGTGTTTGTGGTTGTCTTATCAGTCTAGCGACAGTTGTTGTTGTTATGTTTTGAATAAAATTGCCAACCGAGTGTTGTCGAGACGAGAGTTGGTCGGCAACGATTGGAGGTCGGTCACTGTAAAGCACTATCGGATAGGAACGTCCAGGGTCAAAATTTATTTACTGGCATGAAGCTGGTAGACCAAACATGATCAACCAATGAAGAGACATCGGCAATGGCACACAGAGGTTGCCGAGCGATGGTTGGGCATGATCTGTCTGTCTAGGATGTGAGGTATCGATCAAGCGGTTATAAAGGACTAGTTTAGCCGGAGTAGATAGATCTACTGAGCACAATCAATTTGGGCTCCGAACTTTTTCATATAATTGGTTCATGTAAAATTTTCCCCAACGCATCTCAATGGACCTATGCCACCCCCTGATATCAGGGGAAAATGGGGGGAGGGTTGATGTTTGGTAGACAGCCAGTTAAGGTTGATGTTTGATGGACAGCCAGTTTAGGTTTCAGCATCACGTAATGCTAGGATGAAATCGGGGGTAGCCATTAGTAGGGAGATGGGTGGATGAGGCCTCAATAAGCCAACCTCAGTAGTCTCAAAAAAGAGTTTTAAGGCTTGGTGCTCTTGGTTTTAGAACTCACCAGAAGCTCAATCTCGCTTAATTCTTCCCAAAGGACTAAAGGATTAAAGAAAAAGGATCCGAAAGAGATGAGCATGGAGGAGCCAATTGGGAGTTGTGGCAATGTGCAACATGAATCATGATCAGGAGCTGCAAATGATAATTTCTACTATTTTGAATTCATGATCCATCATCAAGGGTCAGTCATGGCAACATATCTTTCACACCTAATAATGATTATCTTTTGCTTTCGAAGCAACGGAATAATTCATCATCATCCATCCAATTCTGCATGGAGACGTGTGCAGCGAGAGGGCCACATTATTCCAAAGTTTGTTCCCACTTGTCAATCTCAATCGTGTCGAACTCCCATCTCAGCCTTTATTCGCTTCAGTTCTAACTACTTAGTCGATATCAATGGTGATAGGTTGACTGATAGCATATTTGCTGCCCTTAAGCTGACCCGTACAACAATAAATTTCACCATCCTGTTCCTTTTTTTCCTTGCCTAATAGATGGTTTACTAGTCCTCTAGGAGCAAATCTCTTGCTAGTCTTTGAACATTGGTAACATATATGAGATCCACCATGGACCCTCTTGCTGCACTCTATTTGGTAGTTGTATCTATATGAAAGGTTAAATTATCCTGCATCTAGCTTGGGCCTGGCCTGGAATCAGAGAGATGAATGGTTGGATCCATCCATCAGTTAGGCGAGGTTTGCAGCTAAGGGGGGGAGAACATTCTTTTAGCATATTTAAAACAAAGCTTTAACTCTTCTCAAGTCTTTCTATATATTAGTCTCAAATCAATAATCCTTGACTGGGTTATCTAACTTCCACATTGTAACAAATGTATTAAAGTTTGGTCACAAGTCCATTCTTCAGTTGATGTAATATGGCCCATGACTGTGACAACAGGAAAAAAAGGGTGATGAATTTTTATTTAATCTTTGTATGTTGGAGCCCATCATTTTTTTCTCATTTCCAATGTTTTCTAGGGTTTCTTTTTTTTTTTTTTCCTTCTTTTAAAGAACTAGGAGGGCCTATTCCCACCCTCTTCTGTACATGCATCCCATTCTTGTTTGGTTGGAGTTGAGGTCTACCAGCAGATTAAGCCAATGCTCATGGGAATATATATATATATATATATGGCTATGCCCTTCATAATTGATCCTGCTCTTTGCCATTAGTGTGAATGATTGTACCATCCAAATCAAGATTTTTTTTTTTCCCCTCTATTCTTTTAGCTCAGACCATGCATTTGATATATCATTCCTATGCGATGGAAAGAGTAACAAAAATGAGATGGCTGCAAGACATATGGTGAATTTGGAGTGAACCTAATATCCCTCAGCCTTCTTATAGTGAATTTGGTCTCTCTCCTCTCTTTCTGGTAGAGAAGTTCTTAGGTGGACTAGGTCAACCATAGATCTAAGATAAATTTAATCCCTATTCCCTCCTCTTTCTTTTTTTTTTTTTTTGGTAATATCAAATGCATCCTAGGTTCATGGTAGATCTCGTGCACCTAATAATTTCTCCTCTCTATATGTCA
This sequence comes from Elaeis guineensis, assembly GCF_000442705.2. Taxonomy (NCBI): domain Eukaryota; kingdom Viridiplantae; phylum Streptophyta; class Magnoliopsida; order Arecales; family Arecaceae; genus Elaeis; species Elaeis guineensis. The sequence continues at coordinate 9,449,447 of NC_025998.2, read as the reverse complement.
TTGGATTTGGGCTATTTCCACCCTCTTTTGCGCATCCATCCCATCCCTATGTAGCTCGAAGTCCAGTCCCCAAACAGATCTAGCCAATGCTTATGGAAAATTATATATAACCTATGCCCTTCCTAATTGAACCCTACTCTTTGCCATTAATGTGAACAATTGTACCATCTGAACCAAGATTTTTTTCGTTTTTCTCTATTCTTTTGGACTAGACCATGTATTTAATATACCGTTCCCATGCAATAGAAAGAGCAATAAAACTGAGGTGGCTGCATGACAGTGTGTGGTGAATTTGGAGTGAACCTAATTTCCTCAGGCCTTCTTGTAGTGAATTTGGTTTTCCTTTCCCCATCCTTGTCCCTCTCTTTGCGGAGAAATTTATTAGGAGGTCTGGTGTGAATATAGGATGAATTTAATCAACTTTTCCCTTCTCTTTCTTCTTTTTATGTGTGATAGCAAATTCATCCTTGGTTCACGGTAGATATGGTCAACCTAAGAATTTCTCCTCTGTATGTGTCATCGAATCTTTATTTTGTACGGTCTTTTCCACCAGAGTGAGACCATGAATCCTGGGGACTTGAAGTGGGTTCAGTAGCTTTGGGCCCAGCCGTTGGTCTAGAGGTCCAGGATTTGGTATCGGGTTTGCCATCTTATAATTTGGCCTAGAGATTTTTTCTGCACCACATGCGGTGGAGACAAAATGGACCAATTCATCAGATCACACGACGTAATGTAATTAATAAAAAGATAGATATTTAATATAGCTTAATAATTTTTTAATTTTTTTTCTGATCAAAATATTTTTTTCTATTGAATGATATAACATCTCATACAATATTATAATATCTTATTACTTTTTTATAGAATACAACAGGATGTTATAGGATGCAACATGAATTCATAATATTATTATGATGTACTATTTATTTTTATAAAATTCTGATAATTATTTATAAAATATAATAGGATGATAGGACACCATGATATTATTATGACGTCCTATTCATTTTTATGACATCTCAATAATTATTTATAAGATACAACAGGATGTCGTAAGATGTCAATAAAATGTCATAATATTATTATGATGTCTTGTTTGTTTTTATGACATTTTGTTTATTTTTATGACATTCCGATAGTTACTTATAGAATGCAATAAAATATCATATGATGAAATAAGATGTCATAATATTATTACGATATTCTGTTCATTTTTATGACATCCTAATAGTTGTTTATAAGATGCAATATAATATCATAATATTTTTATGATGTCTTGTTCATTTTTATGACATCTCCATAACTATTTATAGGATGTAACGGGATATAATAGAATATAAATTGTTGGGTATAAAATACCCACAGCCGGAACCCACGGCGGAACCAACATCAGCACAGCTCCGCCCGGACTCCTACGGGAGCCGGGCTCCACCGCCGACATCAGCACAGCTCCGCCCGACTCCTATGGGAGCCGGGCTCCACCGCCGACATCAGCACAGCTCCGCCCGGACTCCTACGGGAGTCGGACTCCGCCGCCGACATCAGCACAGCTCCGCCCGGACTCCTACGGGAGCCGGGCTCCACCGCCGCCATCAGCGCAGCTCCGCCCGGACTCCTACGGGAGCCGGGCTCCACCGCCATCAGCAAGCGCTGCTCCGCTCGGACTCCTACGGGAGCCGGGCTCCACCGCCATCAGCAAGCGCTGCTCCGCCCGGACTCCTACGGGAGCCGGGCTCCGCTCTCAATATCAATTGCTGATAAGCTCAGTCCGGACTCCTACGAGAGCCGGACTTCACCCTTGACTTTGTTTGCAGTGCAGCTCCGCCGGACTCCTACGGGAGCCGGGCTCCACCGACGACATCAGCAAGTGCAGCTCCGCCCGGACTCCTACGGGAGCCGGGCTCCACCGCCATCAGCGCAGCTCCGCCCGGACTCCTACGGGAGCCGGGCTCCACCGCCATCAGCAAGCGCTGCTCCGCCCGGACTCCTACGGGAGCCGGGCTCCGCCGCCGACATCAAAACAGCTCCGTCCGGACTCCTACGGGAGCCGGGCTTCGCCGCCGACATCAAAACAGCTCCGCCCGGACTCCTACGGGAGCCGGGCTCCACTCTCAATATCAATTGCTGGTAAGCTCAGTCCGGACTCCTACGAGAGCCGGACTTCACCCTTGACTTTGTTTGCAGAGCAGCTCCGCCCGGACTCCTACGGGAGCCGGGCTCCACCGACGACATCAGCAAGTGCAGCTCCGCCCGGACTCCTACGGGAGCCGGGCTCCACCGCCATCAGCGCAGCTCCGCCCGGACTCCTACGGGAGCCGGGCTCCACCGCCATCAGCAAGCGCTGCTCCGCCCGGACTCCTACGGGAGCCGGACTCCGCCGCCGACATCAGAACAGCTCCGCCCGGACTCCTACGGGAGCTGGGCTCCACTCACGACGGCTCCGACCATTGCCGAGCTTCAATCGACAGATCCACGCCCCCTGACAGGCCCTCAAAACGGCCGCGACCCTGCTCCACCTCCTGTGGCGGACTCCACGCAGTATCATCATTCCCTGACAAGCCGCAGCAGCCATAGCCGCCCTGCTCCACTTCCTGTGGCGGACTCCGCACAGCTCCATTATCCCCCTAGCAGGCCACAGTAACGGCCACGAACCTGCCCCACCTCCTGCGACGGATACCATGCGATTCTCCTGACGACGGACGCTGCTCCACCCCTCATAACGGATTCCACGTGGCAAGTCGAGGTGATACCCACGTGTCTGCTCCATTATCTTTCGCAATCAATTCCCCTGACCATGGGCGGCCCACTACCAAGCGGTTACAAACGTCGCCATCAGTCCGTTGCCTCCCCGCCTATAAAAGGGGGGACTCAGATACGTTATTTCTTAAGCTCATTTTTCTTATCTCAAAACTCTGCTAAATTCTCCGTTCGAGCACTCCATTCTTGTTGAGGCAGAGAACTGACTTGAGCGTCGGAGGGTCTTGCCGGAGCAACCCCACCTCCGGTTTAGACTTCCCTTGCAGGTCCCGGCGGCGACCGCGGCCTCCTCAACTCCAGCTTCTCCGGCGCAGGCGGATTTTTGCACCAACAAGATTGGCGCTAGAGGAAGGGGCTTGTATCTTCGCAGCACCCTTGTTCTTGAAGGAGCGCTCAACGGAGCCACCTCCGGCCATCTCTCCGTCATCTACCCCTAATCCTCCCCCGCGAGACCGGCACCCGATGCCTCCGCGCAGGGCGTCCACCCGGCGGTCCACGGCCTCCGCGGCAAGATCTCAGGCTCCGGCCTCCCCTCCCGTTTCTCAGCCAGCTCCTCCTCCCCCTCCGGCGACGGCGGTCGGCGCGGAGCAGTTTGACTTGCTGGCGCAGCAGGTCAAGGGCCTCGTCGAGGCCGTACAGGCGATGCAGCAGCAGCCGCCGCAGGCGTCAGCGCATCCGGAAGGGGCATCTCCGGAATGCCAGAACCCGGTGGTGGGGCGGGCCACCTGGGCTAGCCGCCCCGTCCTTCCCGAGAAGGCGAATCCAAGGGTGGAGAGCCCTCAGTCGGACCACGACTCCACCCCTGGGAGATCCCTGCCCCCGTTCTGCCAAAGGACCCTCGAGACTCGAAGTCGAGAGGATTTCCTGGACCGGAGGCTCCAGGAGATGAACCGACGGATCGAAGAACTCCGCCATGCGCCTCCCGCTTACGGTGAGGATATCTGCACTGACCCTCCCTTCTCCCAAATGATTATGCAGGAACCGATCCCGCCGAATTTCAAGCTCCCCCAGTTTGAAAGCTACGACGGGACGTCGGACCCGGTGGACCACCTGGAGGCCTTCCGAACGATGATGCTGCTTCATGGTGCCCCCGACGCCATCTTGTGCCGGGCTTTCCCGTCTACTTTGAAGGGAGCGGCAAGAAACTGGTACTCGACACTGAAGCCGGGTACCATCTTCTCCTTCGACCAAATGAGCCACCAATTCGTGGCCCATTTTGTCAGCAGCCGACGTCCCCGGAAAGGTTCGGAGTCCCTCATCAACATCAAGCAGAGGGAAGGGGAGTCCATACGGGCCTACATCAATCGCTTCAACATCGCGGCGTTGGAGGTCCGGAACTTGGACCAGTCGGTTGCCATGGCCGCCCTGAAAGGTGGCCTTCAGAAGAATGATCTCTTGTACTCCCTGGAGAAGAAGTACCCCAGGGATTTTGCTGATCTGCTGGCTCGGGCTGAAGGATACGCCCGAGCGGAAGAGGCCTTCAAAATGAAGGATGAAGAGACTGCAAGGGAGCGCCGGGTGGGAGATTCTGGCAAGCCCGCAGTTGAGAAGAGGCCAGGGGAAGCCCGACCTCGCTCCCGATCCCCTCCTGGGCACAAGCGCGCCCATACTCCACCCCGGGCACGCAGGCAGAGAAGCCCGGACAACAGATTTCGGCGGGGTTCCCCGCCAGGGAAGTTCCGCAGCTACGCCCCCCTCAACGCCTCGAAGGCCCAGGTACTGATGGAGGTCAGGGAGCTGATCCCTAGGCCGGAGAGGATGCGCACGCACCCCGGGAAGCGCAACCCCAACAAGTTCTGCCTCTACCACCGCGACCACGGCCACGACACCGAAGAGTGCATCCAGCTCCAGGACGAGATCGAGGAGCTCATCCGGCGAGGTCGGCTCGACAGATTCATCCGCCGCAGGCCTGAGGATAGAGGAGACCGGCCAAGAGCCCTCCCACCGTCCGAACCGCAGAAGAGGGAGGAGCAGCCCGGGGACCGGCCTCCTATCGGGACCATCGATTCCATCACCGGAGGGCCTCAAGGAGGAGCGGGAGAACTGTAAATGTATTGCCTACTGTTTCGTTTTGAATCTACTTTTCTTTCTAGCTAACACACTCCTCCTGCTTATCGCGGATGTATTATAACTGGATATGACCTCTCCAAAAAACAACGGCCGTGTCAGGAACAGGAGGAGAACCTCGTCCTGACATGAGCAAAGTCAAAGGCCCGGTTCTTTTAGACCGGATGGGGGGAGAGGCCTTACAACGCCCTAATGTGCCCCCACAGCCCTGTTAGGGACAGGAGGAAAACCTCGCCCTAACTTGAGCAAAGTCAAAGGCCCGGTTCTTTTAGACCGGATGGGGGGAGAGGCCTTACAACGCCCTAATGTGCCCCCACAGCCCTGTTAGGGACAGGAGGAAAACCTCGCCCTAACTTGAGCAAAGTCGAAGGCCCGGTTCTTTTAGACCGGATGGGGGGAGAGGCCTTGCAACGCCCTAATGTGCCCCCATAGCCATGTCAGGAACAGGAGGAGAACCTCGTCCTGACATGAGCAAAGTTGAAGGTCCGGTTCTTTTAGACCGGAGGGGAGAGAGGCCTTACAGCGCCCTAACGCGCCCCCACAAGCCAGGCTGATGACGAGAACCTCGCCACCGGCTCAAGCAAAATGGAAGACCCGGACTCCTACGGGAGCCGGGTTCCGCCGCCAAGGTAAAGCTTCACCCGGACTTTACGGGAGCCGGGTTCCGCCGCCAGGTAAAGCTTCACCCGGACTCCTACGGGAGCCGGGTTCCGCCGCCAAGGTAAAGCTTCACCCGGACTCTTACGGGAGCCGGGTTCCGCCGCCAGGAAAGCTTCACCCGGACTCCTACGGGAGCCGGGTTCCGCCGCCAAGGTAAAGCTTCACCCGGACTCCTACGGGAGCCGGGTTCCGCCGTCAGGTAAAGCTTCACCCGGACTCCTACGGGAGCCGGGTTCCGCCGCCAGGTAAAGCTTCACCCGGACTCCTACGGGAGCCGGGTTCCGCCGCCAGGAAAGCTTCACCCGGACTCCTACGGGAGCCGGGTTCCACCGCCAAGGTAAAGCTTCACCCGGACTCCTACGGGAGCCGGGTTCCGCCGCCCAGGTAAAGCTTCACCCGGACTCCTACGGGAACCGGGTTCCGCCGCCCAGGTAAAACTTCACCCGGACTCCTACGGGAGCTGGGTTCCGCCGCCAGGTAAAGCTTCACCCGGACTCCTACGGGAGCCGGGTTCCGCCGCCAAGGTAAAGCTTCACCCGGACTCCTACGGGAGCCGGGTTCCGCCGCCAGGTAAAGCTTCACCCTGACTCCTACGGGAGCCGGGTTCCGCCGCCAGGTAAAGCTTCACCCGGACTCCTACGGGAGCCGGGTTCCGCCGCCAGGTAAAGCTTCACCCGGACTCCTACGGGAGCCGGGTTCCGCCGCCAGGAAAGCTTCACCCGGACTCCTACGGGAGCCGGGTTCCGCCGCCAAGGTAAAACTCCATCCGGACTCCTACGGGAGCCGGGTTCCGCCCCCAAGAAAGGCTTCGCCCGGGCTCCTAAGAAAGCCGGGCTCCATCCGCCACTTCACCAGCAAGGGTTAAAAACGGTGGCGAGACTCGGCCACATGGCGAGATCGGGTGGAAGGGAAGAGCCCTCTCCCACGACGACCTCTAAGCCAAACAAGCCAAACAACGAGAAAGGGTCAGCGAACGACAATATTGGTGCTACGCGCGGACAAGGTAACACAAAATGCCTTTTTCTCATTTCCGATATATATGCTACAGGGCCAGGACGGCCAGAAGAAGAGGGACAAAACGACAAGAAAAGAAAAGGGGAGCAGCTACAAAAAGGGGGTGACTACTAAAGAACTCTAAGGAGGTCCTGCTCCCTCTAACATAGGGTGATCACCTCCATCCCCCGACCGGGACTGCCTCAGGGTCTCCACCATTTCCTCCAGTCCTTCCTTCTTTTGCAGCATATCCTGGAGCGCCTGCCGAAGTCGCCGGCTCTCAGCCTCCGCTTCCCGATGCCACTTCCGCAAAACTTCGGACTCCGCCTCTGCATCCGCGACGGCCTTCCGCTCAAGTCCCAGCTGGATTTTTACTTGTTGAAGCTCAGCTGTCTTCTCCCCAAGGGAGACAGAGATCCCCTCGACGGTGCCTCTCAAGGCTTGAAGCTCTTCGGTGTCTTGGGCGTTCGCAAGCTGCGCCCTGGTAACCAGCTGCTTCTGGAGACGGACTACCTCGTCCGCCGCTCGACGGAATCTCCCCTTGTGCTCCCCTACCTGTCGGCGCCAGCTAGCCCGCTGCACGTCGTGGCTCATTTCGGCGTCTTGAAGCTGCTTCTGGAGGTCGGAAACTTTTTGCGACCATATCTGCTCATCCCGCGCTGTGAGCCGGGATGAGTTTCCTCCCAGCTGGCCGATCCTCCTCTGCGCAGCTGAAAGCTCCATCTTAAGGGCGCTGACCCTGGCTTCTTGAGCCCAAGTTCGGTCACTAGCGCTCTTCTTACATTCCTCAAGCTCTTTTGTGAAGCTCGCCTTCCTCCGACTGTAGTCCATGATCGCCCTCACTTGGATACTCCTGAAGTGGGCGGCCTCGGCAGCGGCCTCGGAGTAGCATTTTTTCGCCTGGCGGAGCTCGCCCTCCGACTTTTTCAACTTCTTCGTCAAGTGGAGGACCTCCTTTTTGAGCCGCTGGATAGTCGACTTCAGCGGGACCCCCAGGGGCAGGGGGAGTGCTTCGGCGGGGCGCTGCCATTGGAAGAGGCAAGCGTCAAAGACCGATTCGTTACAAGAAGAAAGGCCGGAAAGAAGGAGCAGAGGGAGGAAAAAATCATCCACAAAAAGAAATTCAGCTTTATTAATTGATCTTGAAGACAAATGAAAAGGAAGCATGATAACAAAAGAAAGATACAAGGTCGGAGGTCTCAGACCTCGGGAGCGGGGGATGGAGAGTTCGGCGCGGGGGGTGCAACTGCTGTGGCGGCGGGCGAAGGGCCGGCCTCGTCGTCGGACTCCTCCAAGAATTCGAGGCCAAGATCGGGATATCTGCTGGCCACCTTCTCCCGGCAAAGCTCAAACCCTTTGGTAAATGCCCCCAGGCCAGTCCGCGCTCGACACGTGTCCCACTCCCCATGGCAGACGGCTGAAGGCGACTGACGGTTGGCAGGGCCATAATTGCGCCGTACCTAGGCCAGCGTACCTGCGGGGTCTTCGAAGCGTCCCCTCGTTCCGCCCCAATTCGAAAAGACTCCGGCACGCGCTCATTTAATGTCGAAATATCTGGGAGCGGCAGGGCGCGGGATTCGAAGGGACGGTTCCGGCTGCACTTCTGTGTACTTCCTTCGTTTGAAATTCAAAACTCGGATGTAGGGGGACTGGTGTTGGGTATAAAATACCCACAGCTGGAACCCACGGCGGAACCGACATCAGCACAGCTCCGCCCGGACTCCTACGGGAGCCGGGCTCCACCGCCGACATCAGCACAGCTCCGCCCGGACTCCTACGGGAGCCGGACTCCACCGCCGACATCAGCACAGCTCCGCCCGGACTCCTACGGGAGCCGGACTCCGCCGCCGACATCAGCACAGCTCCGCCCGGACTCCTACGGGAGCCGGGCTCCACCGCCGCCATCAGCGCAGCTCCGCCCGGACTCCTACGGGAGCCGGGCTCCACCGCCATCAGCAAGCGCTGCTCCGCCCGGACTCCTACGGGAGCCGGGCTCCGCCGCCGACATCAAAACAGCTCCGCCCAGACTCCTACGGGAGCCGGGCTCCGCTCTCAATATCAATTGCTGGTAAGCTCAGTCCGGACTCCTACGAGAGCCGGACTTCACCCTTGACTTTGTTTGCAGCGCAGCTCCGCCCGGACTCCTACGGGAGCCGGGCTCCACCGACGACATCAGCAAGTGCAGCTCCGCCCGGACTCCTACGGGAGCCGGGCTCCACCGCAATCAGCAAGCGCTGCTCCGTCCGGACTCCTACGGGAGCCGGGCTCCGCCGCCGACATCAAAACAGCTCCGCCCGGACTCCTACGGGAGCCGGGCTCCGCCGCCGACATCAAAACAGCTCCGCCCGGACTCCTACGGGAGCCGGGCTCCACTCTCAATATCAATTGCTGGTAAGCTCAGTCCGGACTCCTACGAGAGCCGGACTTCACCCTTGACTTTGTTTGCAGAGCAGCTCCGCCCGGACTCCTACGGGAGCCGGGCTCCACCGACGACATCAGCAAGTGCAGCTCCGCCCGGACTCCTACGGGAGCCGGGCTCCACCGCCACCAGCGCAGCTCCGCCCGGACTCCTACGAGAGCCGGGCTCCACCGCCATCAGCAAGCGCTGCTCCGCCCGGACTCCTACGGGAGCCGGACTCCGCCGCCGACATCAGAACAGCTCCGCCCGGACTCCTACGGGAGCCGGGCTCCGCTCACGACGGCTCCGACCATTGCCGAGCTTCAATCGACAGATCCACGCCCCCTGACAGGCCCTCAAAACGGCCGCGACCCTGCTCCACCTCCTGTGGCGGACTCCACGCAGTATCATCATTCCCTGACAAGCCGCAACAGCCATAGCCGCCCTGCTCCACTTCCTGTGGCGGACTCCGCACAGCTCCATTATCCCCCTGGCAGGCCACAGTAACGGCCACGAACCTGCCCCACCTCCTGCGACGGATACCATGCGATTCTCCTGACGACGGACGCTGCTCCACCCCTCATAACGGATTCCACGTGGCAAGTCGAGGTGATACCCACGTGTCTGCTCCATTATCTTTCGCAATCAATTCCCCTGATCATGGGCGGCCCACTACCAAGCGGTTACAAACGTCGCCATCAGTCCGTTGCCTCCCCGCCTATAAAAGGGGGGGACTCAGATACGTTATTTCTTAAGCTCATTTTTCTTATCTCAAAACTCTGCTAAATTCTCCGTTCGAGCACTCCATTCTTGTTGAGGCAGAGAACTGACTTGAGCGTCGGAGGGTCTTGCCGGAGCAACCCCACCTCCGGTTTAGACTTTCCTTGCAGGTCCCGGCGGCGACCGCGGCCTCCTCAACTCCAACTTCTCCGGCGCAGGCGGATTTTTGCACCAACATAAATAAAATTTTATCAAATTATTATGAAATTTTATTTATTTTTATAATATTTTAATAATTATTTATAGGGTGTCAATACGGTAAAGTGCTGTATTTTTTTTCCTACCGCACGTGGTGCGCAAAGAATTTCTCTAAATTGACTTGAGGTCCTGGAACGTGGTTAAGACTTTGATGACGCTAATAGTGTTAGGTCCAAAGTTGCCCAAGAAACGAGACCCATACGGGCAGAGAACGGCCCAGATTTGGCACTCAAAACCAATTCCCATGTCATGATTTGGTCAAATCAGTTGGGTGCAAAATAGGATTCTGTCCTTCCCCCCCTCAATTTTTTTCTCGATTAGGTCTATGGCTTGGAAGTCAAAGGTTATGGTAAAACTCTGCTGTTATATACTAAGCTTTTGGTAAAGGGAGGTGCTTGAAATTGACTTTGATGTCCCTTTCTGGAACTGGAAGTCAAGATATCGACCATAAGCAAAAATTGTGTCCCATACCATGGCTTTGGATTCTCCTACAAAGAGCATATGACGGCAAGCAAACTCCATTTTCTACTGCTTTACTGCAGTAGCTTCTAATTTTAATGGCATTATAGACTTGATGTTTCTGAGAAAAAAGAAAAATTGATCTTTATCAATACACCTTCAGCTTGTAACTATAATGATTTCATAAAATTAATTTCGTTTGGCTACCAGCTGTCGGAGTGAACTAATCTTAAGGTTACCCAACTTTCCAAAATGATCTAGGGTACCCATAGTTTCAAAGTCTGTTGGAGATGACTAAAATTTCTTCCAACATTAGTTAACTGCCTCATGGGGTAGACAACTATAATTTTTGTTATATCTTTTTCTGGACAATTTGAAGGGAGGAATGGAAAGAAAAAAAGAAAGGAAGAAAAAAACATTTTATATGCATCAACTTTTTCTATTGATGGATGCTTTACTTCTATGATCATTAAAAAATTTACTAAATCTACCGCCAAATAAATTTTGGAATGGCAAAAATATTTAATTCCAAACATTTAACTGAGAAAGTTTTCCACCGTTCCGATGTAGAATGCTTACCTATTTTTTGGTCAAAATTTTCTATTCTTTTATTTATTATAAATGTTCATCGTATCCCCAGCATTGAATGTGAAAAATATAAACCTTTTCAACAAAAAGAATATAAAGCTTAATTTTTAAAAAAGAAAAAAGAAATTATCTAGTTGTAAAAATTTTTTTTTTTTGATAAGCAATATAAAAGGCTTTTTTGTGAGTATTAACCTGCTCCACTGTCAAAATTGGAAGTATCTATAATTATCATATTATTAGATTTTAAGTAAGATAGAGTACAGATTGGATTCGATTGAATTGAGAGAAAAATTTTATCCGACTAAATTTAATTAGATTGAAAAAAATTTAACTAAAACGAAGAAAATTTAATACGCTGCCGTGTGTTTAACATCTATAAATCGTTTGAAACCGAAGTAGATTCGGATATGTTGTATCGATTTGGACTTCAATATTGATCCACTTAAGTTTATTTATTTTTTTTATCAATTTAATATAAAAAATATCTAAACTTTTTAAGTTACAAATTTTGAATTTATTTTTGAATCAGTGTAAAATAAAATAGAAAAAAAAAATTTACTCATCTAAAAGTAACTACATTTGAAAATTTTTACTTTAGAATTGTCTCAAATTGACGTACTTCGATCAATAATTTAATATTAATATTTTTATAAATCTAAATAGGTGATATGATATTTTTTTAGAATAAAATATTGAGGTTTAAATGATGCCGCTCCAAAATGAAAGTGAATTTATGAAATACTACATAAGTTTGGTTCGATTTCATATCGTTCAAAGTGTAGGAACCAAATCCAATCATAAATAATCGATTTTTTATAAATTTTAATTCGATTCCATCCGATTTATACCTTTCAATCGAATAAAAAAAATGTTTATTAGATCAAATTAGATAGATTTTTTTATATTTCAATTATTTTTTCATTCCTAATTTTAAAAAATGCACATGCACTGATATGAAAGAGAATACATTAGTTGATATGTTAAAAATATAAATAGTACCTAAATAGAGATCTCAAATATTTGGAGTTACTTGCCATTATATTCTGTCCGATATTATTCGGTCAAAGATACGTTAAGTTCAATTTTTTTTAATAAAAAAATTATTTTTTATTTATTTTTCAAATTGATAATTTTTTTAAAAAATATAAATTTAAAAACTTACTACTGCATTTGCAAAACTTTTTCTTATTTAAAAGGTTTTATTATTATTTTTTCTATATGAATTTCTTTGTTATTAAAGATAACCCTGAAAAAAACACTCTATACAAAATCATATTTCCCAAATCGATCATAATGGTGCTTACCATTGCCCAAATTTATGGATGAAACCATACTCTTTTAACTTTAATAAAGGAAAGGTTAAGTTTACCATATAAATTTTAGTTCTCATATGTCATGTTGCACATGGAGGAGAGGGTAAATGGCTGATATTCCAGCAGTGAGATATAATTAATGGTGGGGGAACTCCATTGCATCACCATCTGAGGAGCAATCCATATACATCACACGATCAAGATCATCCATTCGGTGTGACACCTCCCATCAATCAGCATGACAAAAATATGCTCCTTTCCAACTATTATTTTAAAAAAAAAAATGAGGAAAAAAAAAGTATTTGCGAGACATGTAACGCAGTGACAGCCATCAGAGCTACTAACGAATGTATGAGACTCACATGCAGGCGTTTTTACTGCGTCATTTCCAAATAATAATTACTAATCCGTCGTCAGTGGTGGGGCCCAGGTGGGTCCAAAGCCGGGTGCGGGTAATGTGATCCCTCGAATCTAACGTGCGCGAGTTACAGTGTCCCTCGGGTGAAGGTAATCCAAATGCGGCTCGTCCTCCTACATCCGTCATAGCCGTCCATCCAAATGAGTGATTCGCTGGTGGGTTGATATCAATCCCTGTCTCGATCCCTGGTCGTACGATCTTGATCGAGGGGTTGTAGTGTCTGGCTCCCGATCTATTATTTTAGGTGGCGAGATCTTTTCGCCGGAGTAAATTAAGAAAAATAGAATCGAGATAATCGCTGCCCACGTAGCGTCAAACCTCCCGCTCTTATACCGTAATTATCGGGACTGCGCTCCCCAGAAGACAACGCGTTTCCCGCTGAGGGAGTTAACGAGCGAATGTTATTCGTTAGATCTTGATCGGACGGCTGAAAATGGAAGCTTATTTGCCCTAGAACCGACGTACAGGATGCATTTGGATTGGCGCCCGTTGGATATAGGATCTGGATTCGAGCCATCAATAGTTTTGTCGAAATTAAAATAGAAACTGGTAATTAGAGTAAATAAGGTAGTGTATTAATTATCAACACATTTCAGGTCCAGATTTGATATTCTCACCCTTCATTAATTTGTTATTTACAGTAGGCTCTCGTAAATTCTAAGTTTATTTATCGAGAGTTAATAGGATCGCTGATCGGACGAGACTATCCATACAAGATCGATATTATAGGTATCTACGATATTACGGATCTCTACGATTGATCTTTCAGTTCAATATTTTATTTTTAATTTTTATGAATATATTTTTTCATATTTAATCTAATTTACTCTCTTCATTTTACTAAAAAAATCCTGCAAATCAGAACATATCTAGAAAAATATCAATTGTTTACACTTTTTCTTGGGATCTATATACCTTGAATTTTAGATTATCATGCTTTTCCAAACAAAAAAAAAAAAAAGAAATATGGCAGGTTGCTTTATAGTGTCATACTTAATTAAATATTTCTGATGAAACTTTTCAAAGCAAAACAATACTTGTCGCAATGCATCAGCTAAGGTTATATAGCAGCAAATAATGGCAAGATAATATGGTATTCAATAATATTCAATTATAAATTTAATAAAGTAATGGTCAAATAACAACTGTTACTTCTGCAATACTATTTTGCAGAAAATACTTCATGCGGATAAGCCCCGTCCGCGCCAGCCAAATATATGTGGGCCAACCATATAATTTTCTTTGTTATATCATATTTAGTGGTAAATATTTTTGAACAGTTGTAACGGCCGTTATGGATAATGGCTTCCATCAGCCTCTCACCCGGTCGTGAACCGGCTATGAATGGTGGCTGCAGAATTACCGAGCCAGTGCTTCGGGAATCGCTGGTAACCTGCCATTAGATGTGAAAAAAAGAGGAGTGAGCTTTTTTAAATTACAGGGGTGATATTAGAATTTGACACATAAGCGACAGCGAGTATCGGAAATTCCATCTGATGGTCACCATAAAGAGTCTTATAGAGTAGAGGGCGATGTCCGTTTCATAGAAAATGGACGGCGGATCTTTTGGTCGCATGGAGATTATTATACGGGAACAAGTTAGGATAGCTAATCCACGCACGAAGCGTAAACTGGATCTTTCTTGTTTCAGAGATGCCCGGAGCCATCCATCCTAATTTCGAAAAAGCCCAGGCTAGGAGGGGCATTTCGGAAGTTGTAGGGCAAGAAGCGGGGGTATAGTGGGAACCCCGTTCGATGAAGCCGCTATTTTAACCCCGTTTCTGCCGCATCGCCCCATTGCTCCTCTTCCGCCCTCTCCGAACTGACTCCCTCCCTCTTTTTTTTCTTCTATTGAGCAATTCTTCTCGCAACTCCTAAAGATTTCTTCTGCTTCTCTGAATCTTACGCTTCGCATCTAAGAGCGAAAGATTGAGGTAAGAGACCTCTGGTTCTTAGGAGGAAGCCATCGATGTGCTTCTCTCGAGGAAGGGATGCGATTTTTGGAGAGTTTTGAACGGCGACCGCTCGGTGAATCCCCTCGGCATTGGACATGATGAGGTTTGCTCCGATCGCTCGATCTCTTCTCCTCTTTCTTTCCATCTGTCTCTCTGCTTTGGTATCTTTTGATGGCGTTCTAATTTCGAAGTTTTTGGATTCCTTCTCGTGAGGTCTCCTCGCTTGAGATCGATGTTTTGTTTCGTTTCTTGTTGATAAGGAGATGGCTGGATGCTAGAGGCGGCGATGGAGGCCTTGAACGCTTCGCTGGGTGGAGATTGCTCTCTATTCCGGCGGGTATCTGGTTATAGATCCAGTTTGTGGGGTTTTGGGAGCGGAAGTCGGTCGGTTCTGGCACGATTTGCTTCCCTTACGCCGAGTCCGGCCTGGCGTTTCCGGAAGTCCGGCGTTTCGAGTTTCTACCTTCTTATTTTAGTTGTTGTTCTTATGGACTGTTGATTTGTCATTTTAGGCTTCTGGCCGGAAAAGGAGAGCAACTGTCGGTTCCCGGCGAGACATCTGATTTCCGGTGGGGTTTCGGATCGCTCTGCTCCCCCCACCGGTGCCTTTGTATCGGTTCTTGTTGCCATTTTTTCTGGTGGTTTTCTCTGAAAATCTTATAGTTTCCAGATCGAGTAGTGCTGGATTGTCATTATCTGCCTCTTATGTGGATTTCCGGCGGAGTATTGCCGGATTTTGGTCTTCCACCAAGAGGCGATCGGGTTTCTCTAGAATCATTTGGGAGAATTCTGGGGTGGAAGGAAAGCAGGGCTAATGTTTGGATGGAAATCTAAAGCTTTTTCCCCCCTATTTTCTTTCGTTTTATTCCTCTTCTCCTCAGTTTCTGGTTTGATTTTGCTTGCAATTTAGTCAAAATTATCTTCCAGTGATGATTCTTTTGGATCTCCGGCGATGGGAGTGGACAGGCTAAGAATTCGCTTGGCGGCCAGGCTCCGTCTCTACCTTGCTGGGTTCTTTTCTTTCTTTTTCTCCTTCTGTGCAATTTTTTCTCTTATTTTTTCCTTCGTTTAAGTTTTTTTCCCTTTTCTCAGTTTTTTTTCCATTTGATGTGGAGAACTAGGATTCTTGCGGGTGGTCATGCTTTTTCATTTCATTTGCCTTCTGTGTTTCAAGGATCTCCGGTAGATTTCAAGTTTTAGAAGTTTTTATGTTCTTGTCTTGTAGGCCTGTGCTTTGGTTTTCAGAAGAAATAATTTTTTGGTTCTATCTCCCTCTTTTTCACGACCTGTTCTTCTTCTCTATAAGATTTCTCTTTGATTGCCTATATTCGAATCTCAGGATCGAGTTCTCCGGAATTGTATTGTTCCAATTGTTTTTCCATGTTTTCTTCGGAAATTACCTAAGAAATCAAGCAAAATCTTCTCCCTGCTGTCAGTTTAGCGAGAAGCTTGGATTATGCTCATCTGAAGAAGTTAATGCCCTCTGACATAGAAAGGATCCACATTTCGTAATCTTTTCTCTTCTCTGAGAGCTAGATTTTGATGCCTTTTGCCTGAATCCTTCTTTGATCTGCATTTCTGGTCATTTTTTTGATAGCTGTAGCATTAGATCCTCCAAATATTGTTCTTTTTGGTGCCATTGATGACCTTTTCTTCTGTTCGATTTGTTAGCAGATACAGAGTAAGCCCAGATTGCGTCCCCCTCAGCAATGGAAGGAAGAACAGCCTGAGAACCTGCAAGGAAGACGACGCCGACAACGGTGGGCGGATCCCAAACTACTCCCCCTTTGAAGGGAAACCTCCCAGGCGTTCTGGGTCGGGATCGACCGTGCCCCAGGACCACCACTCCCCCCACGTCCCCTTCCCATCCGACTCCTCCCAGTCCGAGAATCAACCGCCCTATGCCGCCGCAGACTCCACTCCGCCGGCCGCGAAAGCCCCGAGTCACCACCATGAGATCAACGGGGTGTCGCGAGGGAGCGGGGATGTGCTTCTCCAGTGGGGCCACAAGAAGAGATCCCGGGGTTCGAGAGCGGAGAGCCGGCCGGCTGCCGGGAATGGCTCGGTCCACTCGCGCCAGATGATCAAGATCCAGCGGAGATCGGCGGCCGCCGGGGCGGAGAAGCTCGCCGCCGCCGCCGCCGCCGCCGCCGCGGCGTCTGCGGCGATGCCCCCGCCCTGTGGGTCCTACACACGCGGCGCCAATCTCCGGCCTTGCTTGCCCTCCCGCGACGCGATGGCCTCCTCGATCAACAGGTATATCCGGCTTTTCTGCTGATTTATCTCCACTCTATTGTCCCTCTTTTTTTTTGTTGGAATATTATTTTTCTCTGAATTTTTTTTTTCCTACGCTACTCTGTGGTAAGAGAGGAGAGAGCGGCTGGTGCTTTTGTGCTGGGTGCGTGGAGTCTGCAGAGCACAAGTTCATTGATGGATGGACTCTTTTGGGCCTCTAGGTTGTAGAAGGGTGGCGGTTTGTTGGGTTTTTATTTATTTTTATTTATATTTTATATCATTATTTCATTCGGGCTTGGTTGTGACAATACCGTCTCTCCAGAGACGAATTTTTGGCTTTTTAGTTGTATGCTTTTGTGCATTTGAGGTGGAGAGCAAAAAAGTCGGTGTGTTTGATATCATGCTTTGGTTGGTGGGTACTCGTGGTTTTGGTTTATTGCTGTGGGTTTTACCTCCGGTCGTACGTGGTAAAGTTATTTTAGAGGCTGTTTCGTTTTTAATTTCTGCCGTCTTAGCTATAGATCCTATCCTATCCGATTATTCGTTTCCTTCTCTCTCGGTTCCATGTGATAGAAAGCTTGAATCCCACTTTAAATACCTTGTTGTCCCTGCGGGCATCCTTAACTTTTTTTTTTTTTTTTTTCCGGTCCATCACTCGCTAATCTTTTTCTTGTTCGTGACATATTTGTCTCTACAGTATAATATTCCTCCCCTGTGGAAATATTTTGGGCTCTTTTCTCGTTATTAGCAAACCCTAGCTGTTTCTTCATTCAGAAATTTTCCCTTTTATTTTTGGAATTTTTTTTCTGAAAGTTTAGTAGCTTAATTTGTTGGGACGGTGTTCGCAATGAGCAGAGAGCTCGTATTGCGTTGCCCCTTTTGTATCGCCTCGGAGACGCTACTGTGGGCTATAAATATTACTACTTTCAATATCTTTTGAGTGGCATCAAAGGCACATTAGTAGCCCATCGGGCTTGTCCCCTCTTCCCGTCCATTTCCTACCTTTCCTTTCAGACCTCTAAAAAAAAAATTCTTCTCTTTTTCTCGCCATGATCAGGGGCGTCGAAGAGCGATCGGGCGGCCTGTCGAGATCCGAGAAGCGATCCCCACCTTCCCCGGCGGAGAAGACCCAGAAGGGGGCTCCCAACGGCACCGCTGCGGATGCGAATCCGGCGGACTCCAAGGCGCCGTCCGACCAGGAGATGGGCGGCAGCAACGTGGCGGCCACCACGGGGGAGAAGCTGAACCTGGAGAACTTCGAGTGGCCGAGGATCTACATCTCTCTCTCGAGGAAGGAGAAAGAGGACGACTTCTTGGCCATGAAGGGCACCAAGCTCCCCCAGCGCCCCAAGAAACGGGCCAAGAACATCGATAAAACCCTCCAGGTCTCCATCCATTCTATCTCTTTTTGATCTATTTGTTATTGGAACTTATACCGGATTTATCTTCACATTTTGTGTTTTTTTTATTAATATTTATTTATTTATTTCTATGGTCTTGTCTAATTTGTTGTATATTTTTGGGCATGGTGCAGTATTGTTTTCCAGGGATGTGGCTTTCGGACTTGACCAGAGGACGATATGAAGTGAGGGAGAAGAAATGCGTGAAGAAGGTATTATTATTATTATTTATTTTGCTCCCCTTCTTTCCTCGAAACTTCTCTCCTTTGATTTCTTTTCATAATAGTACATGGACGTCTGGTGTGTTGTAATACGACTGTCCGTTTGCCCGAAGGACTCAGGTTGCCTTTTGGACCTTTCCTGGATGCTCCGTAACTTGGTGCTTTTATTCCAGCCGTCCGATCAAAACGCGCCTTATCTCTTTTGCTTTCCCTTCTGTCTTCGTTTTTATTTTAGGCTGAGGGCCAAAATTACTCGCTAAAGGAAAGTGAAAACGATGTAAATAAATAATAAATTTGAAAGAAAAGGGGAATTATAATCGACGGTCCGTTACCAGTAACGGCCGTCGATTTTTTGTGTGAAAGACCGTAATCGGACGGAGTTCGCGTGATTGGCCGTTATGTATTATGGTGGGCCTCCTCGATCACGGCCGTCAGTGCAAATACGGACTGCCGTGATCGGCTAACGGACCTTCTCCAGTCCAAGCGCGGACTCGAAAGGATCCAAACTCAAAAATAATTGGTTGGCTTTCCCTGTCGAGTGGGACCTCGATGTTTGGTGAGTGGTGTCCTCATTGATGGTCTCAACCCCTGCCTTTAATTTTTCCCCTTTGGACCGAAACGGGTTACCCTCAGATCTGTTTTATTTTTTGTTTGTTCTTATTATTTTATTCTGGAATCTTGTGGGTGGTCACAATGATTGTTTCGTTGGTTTTGGGTGCAGAAGCGGAGAGGGTTGAAGGGAATGGAGAGCATGGACAGTGATTCGGAGTAGTGATGGAGAAAATAAGAATAATATGAATCCGAAGCCGGGGCTGATGAGAGAAGAACATGGGGGAAAAGGAGGAAGCGAGGTTCGGACGATGGAGCCTTTCCGATGCTTTGTTTTGGGTGTGCTCCTCTCCTATATATCTTGGCATCTTGCTGTTCCTCCCTTACTTTTCTTCCCCTTTTCTTTTTTTGCTTTAATCTTTTTGGTTGTTCCTCCGAGCTTTTTTGTTTTTTAAAAACGGATGGAGGAGCGGTGCGGCCCTTCTGTCGTCGAGCTCTTGTATAGATCTCCAGTTCTCATTTTAATGAGAAGAAATTCTTCAAATGGAATTACAGAAAATTATCTTTCAAATGTCATCTTCTTTATACTTGATGATGGTGGAAAGGACTATGAAGCATGATAGCTTATCACCTTCCTCTTTTTCCTCAAGGCCTGCACCAAGCTCAAATCGGCCTATGCTTGACCCCAGATGCATGGAATGGCTTTGAAGCTTGGATTGGAATTCCCTGCAAATTCTTGAGGAATACTTTCATGGATCTACATGCGAATTGTGGAGATTTGGTAACCTGCTGGTGGTCCTTTTGGACCTCAGAGAAGGGATATAGTTTGCTCAATCTGCTCTTTTTGCAGGCTATGCAAGAAGAGGCAAATTAAATGTTTCTCATTAGTCATTAGTGGTTCGATGAGTCCGTTTACAGAGATTTCATCGCTTGGAACACAGTAGAGAAGGCTAGAGAGCTATTTGGTTGGGTATTGGAAGGGGATGTTGTTTTATGGGCTGTTATTTCTGATCAATTTGTTCTATAACAAATCCAAGAATATGATCCAAAACTAACCAGAATAGCAGCAACAAATTAACTGCAAGAAACATCAAATCAAACCAAACCGTGATGAAAACCAATTAGGCAGTTAGCGAATAGCTAGCAATGAATTAAAGAATGAATACTAGGCTTACGGGAAACAAAAAAAAAAAAAAAAAAAAAAAAAAAAAGAACGAACGAATACTATAGGAGAGCGGTGTTTATCTTTGAAAGGACGAGTAAGAGGAAGAAGAGAAAGAGGAAACCTGAACTTGCGGGGTAAGGCGCTTTTGATATCTCTCTCAGCTGGCTGGCGGAGATTCCCGCTCTCTCTCCGGCCGGGAACAAAATGAAATGGCGAACGGGGGATGGAGACGCAGGATCCGACCGGATGAGAGAATTACATCTTTGCACATATCATGGGACCCATGGAGAGCGGCGAGTGTGGGAGACAACGAGCATGGGTGCCGTAAAAGCCCGAGGAAGATTAGGGGGACCAACAGAACCAGAAGGAGGCTTTCTCCGCTTGCATCAGATGTCAAGGGCATTTTAGGAATATTGGTATATTTCAAGCCACTCTGGACAATGGTCATGCGAATCACTCATTAAAGGCCTCATTCGCGGAAGGATCAGATTATACTGAAAACTAAGTTGATGGGTCTCGTTGAACAATATGCGCAAAAGGTGAGGGGGTAAAAAATAATTTTGCCATGGAAATTAAAAATCCCGTGTCTTCTTTACTGCATGTCACGTCTGTGGGTGAAGTTTTCTGAAAGAAATTCTTGCTTCACAAGCGGGCGTTTTGGGACTTGGAGTGGGGGAGTGGGTAACCTGGCCTTAAGAAAGGAGAAATTCTTGGTGCACCGCGCGCGCGCGCGCGGTGATTGGCTCATCCGCGGGGCCGGGTAAAAAAAAATATATATTTTTTTTCGCACCGCTGTCCGGCTCCGCGCGTGAGCCAATCACCGCGCGCGGTGCGGAACGCGCCGTGTGCAAAGAATTTCTCGAATTTCTTATTCTGCGGGACTGGGCCCGTCTCTTTTGACCGAGACTCTCGGTTTTGGACCGCCTGGTTTTTGGACTCTTTTCCTAATATCCAACCTCACATGCAACTTCAAGCGAAGGATAAATTTAATTCTCGAATACTTAATAATCCCCACCCATCAGATTACCAGGATAGGCCGGTTTAAGTCCTCGGTCAACGAGAAAAATAGCAGTAGGCTAATTCCAGTCCTTGAGTCTTTTTCTGGTGGTGATTCTCCTGCCTGAGCAGAGTTGAACAAAGTTAACCAGAATAGTATGAACCAATTTCGCCAATACTCTAGTTGCTTAAAAATCTCACTAATTAGTCAGATGTCGTGGCTGGCATCCTATACGTGTCAATCTAAAAATTTCAATATGAAAGCTCCCTGTTGTTCTGGAATGATCTTTTTTTTTTTTTTCAGTAACATCGGGATCTAATGCTAGCTACATCTTCCCAGGAAAATACTGGAGACCCTCGTAAGAATAGTGCGGAAGAAACGTTTTGTGCCAAGAATAGAATTACTTGGAACGAATGTCTTCGTTTCTAAGGTAACAAGTTCTTGGAGCAGCTGGGATGACTAGTTACGAAGACAACGAGTTTGACCTACAAATTTCCTTGCTACGAGGGAGACGTGGAAATAGGAATGCATGTCTAGTTATGCCTATCTGCAGTTTGTCGTCAGTGAACGACTCTCTCGGGCCCAGCAACGCTCTTTGAAGTTTGCTGTTCTGTCCAACGATAAAGATGCATCATTGCGTATCTTATTCAATTATCACGTCCTGTAGGTGACGTACAAAATTCAATGCCAAACATATTATTTTATCTAATTAATTTATATAATAATTATTTTTCGATGTATATTCAGTAACGATAGAATAATTTTTTTTATTTAAAAATTTTATATGATAAAAATATTTTTATTTTTTTAAAAAAAAATTATAAAATTTTGTGACGTATTATAGTCCAGAGTGTCATAATATGGTCCAAAATATCATAATATAAAAAATATATTTTTATCCAACTACTTTTCAATGCGTATTTAATATTTACAACTTTATTTTTTTATTTGAAAATTTTAAATAATAAAAATATTTTTATTTTTTTAAAAAAATATTATAATATTTTGTATATATTATGACATCCTATATTATACTATGACATTCCGTGGACAAAAATTATGACTTTCTGGATACAGAATGTCATAATATAGACATAGAATATTATAATTTTATTAAAAAATATAAATATTTTCGTCATATAAAATTTTTAAACAAAAAAATCGTTCTGCAGACATTAAATGTATGTTGAAAAGTGATGATTACGTACGCCAATCAGGCAAAGCGATATATTTCATATTAAATTTTTTACACCATTCGTGGTGCACAAAGAATTTGCCAATTACAATTGGGTTATAACCTCTCAAGCTGGATGGTAAAATTAGCTCCATGAAGTACAACATTACCGATCTAGACAAATTTATTATTTGCTGTGGTACAACAAGTAACTCTTGGAGTCTATCGTTGCTATGCAGTAATATGCCTCAAAACCAAGCACAGTTGATCTTGCAAACTAAGCAAGCAAAATTTGCTATGCGGCCAACCATAAAAGTATGTGTAGAGCTGGTTAAATTTCCAACTCCTTTCCAATTGGCAATAATTCACCAAAGCGTGCAGTTTCTTTGTGCATGTGATGTTACCAAAACAGCCACTGCATATATCCAATTTGCTCGGTGATGGATACCGATTCTTGTCTATCTAAACCGCATCTCAAAGAATGTTCAACTGAATTCTCTTGGTTACATTATTATGTTGCCACCTTGCTATTTTAGAAGCTCCATTATTTTTTAATATCAATGTCTGACTTAGATATTAGAAAATTATTTATCAGATAATCTCTAATAAATAGACTTTCATATTTTTACTATTTCAAATTAGATTCAATTCCAAAACCCTTAGAGTACAGTTATTAACATCAAACTTTTTTTTTCTTTTTTTATCTCTGCCCAAGGATTAGCACCAAGCTCGGGTTAACCTTACCAACTTGAACTCCACTGATCGTCTGCAGCCATCCAGCCAGCTCCGCATTGAGGCTGGGTGACAGTTATAACTTTAGTAGGATTTAAATTTTTGTGACATAAATCTACTTAGAATTATTATGGGAATTGAAAAGTCGGAGAACGCAGCCACTTTCATATAATATTAGGCTTAGGATTAGGATGGTAACTCGTAATAATCTACATAAATCAAGGACTGAGAAATAAATAACCACCAATAAATTGAGAAGTAAAACTTTGATCAGCAGACTTGTGAAGTGACAACCAAACCAGAACCAAACAAGTAATACTATTTATCTTCTAGAAAAAGCTAATGACCTAAGGATGCCACTCTGCTGGTTTTTCAAGTGGGACAAAGCATATGAACCCTTTTTAAAGTTGCACAGTATCCTGTCAATCCATTGATCTGATTTACCTAAGCGTGGTCCCACTCCCAGGATGAAGTACGCCAGTAGTATTGCCCACCCAACAGGCAACAGCGTGGAGCTCATGTTCTCATTTGTGTCCCGTTGATTCCCGAACCCCCAAACGAATCCGTGTACGTCACCAGCGACGACCGGGAAAGGCCCGGTGGGCGGAGCGGGCGGGGCATAACCGTCTTTTTCCCGCCAAAATTCCCGAACCGATAAAAATTACCCACCGCGAAGGAACCCCCGCACCCAAGAAGCGTCCAAGAGCTCCGGCGACAACAGCAAACAAAAAGAGAGAGGGAAAACCCTGTCCCAGGTCCGACCCTTGTTATTTCTTCCCTTAATTTATTGGTGAGTCGTTGTTATCGAATTTATCCTAGATGAACTGTCGATTTTGATCCAATCTCGGTTTCGTGACTTTGTTTTTTGCTTGTTGCTTTCTTTTGAGATCAACGGGGGATCAATTTATCTTTTGTTACGAGATCATAGGAGGTTGAGTTTGGATTCTTGGTCAATCGTTGAATCTGATTTGTCACTGGATTTGATTTGCATGTATGAGCAGCTGCACATGATTGCTGGCAGGGATTTTGGGTGCTGAGTTTTGATCTCGTTAGTGCATATGGTTTTGATTTGGGGTGGCTTGATGTTGTTTGTTTTGGGAGCTTTCGGGATTTATCGTATTGAATTTATTGCTAGGATGATAGATGGATGTTAAAGTGACCCTGGTAATCTAGGAGTAAAGATTGTTATAATCTTGCTTTTAGAAACGGCAAAGCTTTTTAATTTTTGTTTCTTGGATTATTGCATCCAAATTTGAATTTGCGATCTCTATACCATGTTAAGTTGTTGACAAACAATCAGATCTATTTTAGTGCGAACTTAGATTTTGGAACAAGAGGGTGCGACAAAAAATGGTGGAAGAGCTTCATGTTTAAGAAAGAAAGGGCTACCAGGAACCTTATCAGATACCTCCAAGTTATGGTGAAAATAGAGAAGAAAACATGTTTTGGCTTTGAAATATAAGCAGATGGAGAAGAATAGATGAGGAAGAAAGAAAAGGAGAATATGAGGTTGCATAATTTTTCAGAACAGAACTTTGTGCTCTGTTAGTTCTGTCTTGCAAAATTTAGAGCTTTATAGAGCCAACATACAAAGGCTGTTTAAAGCATAAATATCCACTCCTGTTGACTCTAGAAGTGACTTAGTCCATTACATGACCAATTTAGTAACTTTTGAGTTTTGACACTTACACTCTTCAAATATGACTCTTTAAGATGATAAGTTCCTGATTTCCACTTCAAATAGATTGATGAAAAAGTATTTGCTATAATTTAACATAGTTTTGGATTAGCTATTTCTCTTTCAAGACCTTGATATCTTTTTCACTCTAAATGAATATTTAGAGAAACAGTGACAAGAGTCTGAATTGAAATTTTGAAAATCTAATACTCTTCTAGCTTGCATCTTTTCACTTCCATGCTATCAAAATGAAAGTTGGTTATCTGATCCATCTTAAAAAAGGTGTAGATATTTTTAGGTTAATTAATAAAGTTAGAGTGTGTAACTTGTAATGTTGAATTTTAGGAGCAGTAAGAAATCCCCAGAATAGAGGTTATAATAATGGATATGAAAAATAAAATTATATATTTTAAAATCTCCTTAGAGAAGGCATGAGGTGCGCATTCCAGCTGTGTTTCTTTAAAGATTTCAACATTCTCTCATGGCATACGGATTCTAATGCATGAATCTCTTGATGCAACAGGCAGATATGAGTTTTCAGTGCATATGCTACAAGCTGAACCATCAAAATAAATTGTCAAAGTGACCTGTCTCTTGATGGCCATCGAAATGCATCAAAATTAATTTGAGGTCATTCTGGTGATCAGATTTTGTTCAATATTCTGTCTAATCAGATAGAATCTCTATAGAATATTTATTTCTGATTTTATTGATAACAAATTCATATAAAACTTAGTCTGAATTCTGAAATTTTCACAAACTGTGGACCCCTTACTGCTTCAGAGATTATTGAATCAGAACAGAATTGGATATTCACTTTGTTTCATAATTTGGCAATTTATAATCGTCGACAAAAAAATCAACTTGTCATGAATTTTGGTATCGACACATATAGAAATTATTCAGCACATTTATTTTATTAATATTTGTTGACTTTCTAATATAGTTGATTTGACATGATTTTCTATTTTGATAACATTGAGAGTTTACGTAACCTTTAGAATTTTTCTTTTGTGGTTGCTTAACTAATAATTGGCCCCTCATCTTCCAGAAAATTTAATAGGGCCTTTGCATGCAAATGTAATGGTATAATCTAAAGTTCCTTATTTCCTTTTTCCTTTGGTATTGTCACTTGAAAATTCACATAGTAGATTTGCCATCCCAATAAGTGTTGTTTGATTTTTTTGGCTACATATGATGATTGGTATTTGGTAATGAAGACAAGTGTGTGAAAACTGATTTTTTCTGATAGATATTCTTCCTGCAGCTGTAAGCAAATCAATATACTTTTAGATGCCCAATTTTACATACAATTTAAGCACCATTATGCAAAAGTGAGTCAGCTTAATGGATGATATTTATGGACAAATAGAGGTTTTCCCAGAACACTTCCAGGCCACAAAAGCATCTGATGACTGTCTCCAGACAAGGAACTCGGTGACTGATTGTTCATTGAGGTTTAAATATGTCTCTGATAACTTGAGCATATTTTAAATCTATTCACCTTTTATGATATTATAGCATTTGTATGGTTTTTGATTACAGACCTCATAGCCATTCGTGGGCTGTAGGAAGAGTAATGAGAGCTGCATCTTTGCTGAACTTCTTTTCTCTACCACGTCTTCCTTGGTCATCTGGCAGTGATGATGATGATAAGGTTAACCTGAGTGTGCTGCATTATACATGCATGCCCGCATGCATATATTCTTTTGTTCTAATTGTTGCTAATTATTTTATGTCTTTATTTGAGATGGTGGTTTTGATTGTGCAGATTGTACTAACTAAGACAGAAGTAGAATCACTTCGATCAGAAATCACAGATGCGGAAGAAAGAGAAGCTTATCTGAAAGCCCAGTAAGTTCTACTACACCTTCCTATTTGTATCAGATGAAAATCTAAGTTCAGTGGCCATTTTGGGTATTTTGTTTTGCCTATTCTGGGTCTTATCTTCATGTGTGGGTCCTTAAGGTAATGTTCTGAAATTCAGCTTTGGAAGTGAATGTTTTAGATGGGAAGACAAGTTTGCTGTTCTCTGGGTAATAGTCATCTTTCACTTCCAAGATTTAAATCTGACACCAAAGTTTCTCCTACCAGTCATTTAGGTGTTTTAGCATCTTATGGTAGTTAACCGGATGGTGCCATAGCCACAGTATCATTCTTATTTTTTTTTAACATAGATAAAATTGGTATGCGTCCGTGATTTTATCTTCGTTCACCTTGGAAAGCTGAGTGCAGCTTAAAGTCATAAACTCTAGTTTTATGAAAGCCAAGGTATGCTGTCTTGGTATCAGGCCCCGATTGGTGTCCCCTTGTACTATGTTGATGCGCCTTAGTACCGGAGCCAGTTTGATGTACCGAGTGTCAGTATGTCGCTGTACTATATATCATTATCGAACTGCTATGGTACAGTACGTTTCGTATCATTTAGCTTGGTATGGTATGACATATCTTGTTATGAACTACATGACTTGTAAATTATTAACCATGAAATGCTACACTGGTGGCAGATATATCATAACTTGAATGACTTGATTCTTTTCCTTTCTTTCTTTTTTTCTTTCGTTTTGTTATGGGGATTATGTAACATTCTAATTGGATGTGTTGTATATCGACAATAAACTTGAAGGCTTTTTGCTACTTGTGGTGATTCTTTCAACCCAATAGATCTCATCCTTTCCTTCCATTGTGCATTCTCTTCCTTCCCAACAAGTACCTTCGTAATGTTAATTTGCCATATATTGGGTCAAAGCCTAGCATCTCAAAATCATCTTGATTCTTCCGTGTTGTCAGTGGGTCCTCATCCCCTTGCATCACCATGACTATTGTACCAGTTTTAGATATTATTGATGGGAATGATACCTCTGCCACTTCCTCTTTTCTCCTGAAGCCACTTACTTTTCCATGTTGTGAGGTGTCATATTTTCCATTATCGCTTTGGCACCAAAATGGCATTACTTCCTCCATCATGACTTCTTGCCAACCTAATATCCAGTTTTTATAAGTTTAGCTGCTCATGTTCTTGTCATTTGTGTTATGTCCAGGTTGGAACATCTTGATGAACTTTTGAGGCTCGCTCGGCTTTCTGGGTATCTGTATATTCGAACTGTACTGCCCGCTTATCCTCAGATTGGTTATCTTATAACTCTTTCATAATTTCTGCAATCATATATATATTCCACTGTTGTGTGGTAACTAATTATTTGTCTTCCACCTATGTACATAGAGATGGACACAACTTCCTGGAGAACCACCCGTAATAGATGATGAAGAAGTTGATGATTGGCTTCCCCGCTTTGTTGTTCTTCAAGGGTCATGTATCTTCTATTATCTCAAATCTACAGGTATCAATCCTTCTCCAAGTTTAAAAAACCTGTAATTTTTCTACAACCTTGTCATGCATTTAGGACAGCCATGTTTCAAGATCTTGGACCATCTTCAAAGGTGTTGAATGTGGGAAGTATATTAAAAAAAACTAATTACCTTGTAGGAGTTCAAATGATTCATATATTATAGAAGATGTCTACCGCACTTTTATTTCTGGAAAATTTTGCTGGCAAGGTTGACAACCATAAATAAAATGTGAGGAGATATGAAAAGGAGAGAGCAGTTGAAAGCTCTGGTATAAAATATGCATCTGAGTTATGTGTGCAACAATTTCAATTAGCAACTGTACGGTGTGTGGACATCCTATAATATTGGAACTGAAGCCTGGTAATGACAATAGTTTTAGATTGATGATGTTAGACTATTAGGAATCAATGTTGTTGCATTGGCACTGCAATTGCAAATATCCATGACAGATCTTCCAGAAAAATGATGTATCCATTATTGATTACCAGGTGCAGCTTGTTAACTAGTGTTTTTAAAAAACTTTTCATGCAGATTTGAGCCCTCAAGACTCAACATTATTATCTGATGTTGTTGAAGTCGGTTCACTACCACCCCAAGACTCCACATTAGATGTTGTTGAAGTTGGGTCACAGCCAAGCTTGAAACAAGAAGATGAACAAAAAAGATATGCATTTTATGTTTTGACCTGTCATGGATTGCGATTTGAATGCTCAAGTGCTTCCAAAATACAGGTATATCCTTTTTTAGGCTTTTAGTTGTTGTAAGTGTGCCTTTTCAACCTCCAAGTTTTCTTTCTTTAACTGTGATAACTGAAAAGTGAGGCATTCATATTCTTCATTAGAAGGCTTACAAATCCAAAAGTAATTAAAATGAAGCTAAAAATGTAAAGGTTGTGTAGCTGTGTTTGAACATAGTAATATTAGGTTAGGATCACATACTCCTTGCGACAATTGTGCAGGACTTTTAGTGGTTTTTGTAAAATAACATGTATTACCATGCTTAGGTTTGTGAGTTGAGTCTGTGCATATATATCTCTACCACAAAAGGTGCTGATCAAGAGGTCAATTTTTTCTCTCCTTTTATGTCATGACTCATTCTCTGGATTAGTTTTCCCCTCCTCCACGGTGATAGTATTTATGAGAGTAAGTTTCTTTTCCTATTTCTAGTCAAGCCTAATTTGGACCAAGCCAAAACTGTGTCATTTCAATCGGCTTGATAACCTTGAATTAAACTAAAACCAATTCAAGCATCTATCAAGTTGAATTAAAGTTTAACTTGATTCTAACAATTTAAAATATCCAACGATCAAAGCTTAATCATAAAAATTCAGGAAAAAAACTTGAAATATACAATCAGATGTATCATCACCATACAAAACATGACATCCTAACTGGGTCATCACTTAAAGTTTAATGTAGTATCAGCCAATGAAACATTTACTTTACACCCAATTTTGAGCCTTATCGAGCCAAGCCTGAGAAGCAAATTTCAAACTCAGCTCAACCAACTATGAGCCGAACCTG
This sequence comes from Elaeis guineensis, assembly GCF_000442705.2. NCBI lineage: Eukaryota > Viridiplantae > Streptophyta > Magnoliopsida > Arecales > Arecaceae > Elaeis > Elaeis guineensis. The sequence continues at coordinate 9,419,836 of NC_025998.2, read as the reverse complement.
ACTGAGCTTATAGTTGAGCAGAGCTCAAGCCGAACTGAAGCTTCTCAGATCAAGGCAATCCTAATGCTGTCAGAACCTTTGGAGTTTATTTGATCTCTGCTGTTGGTTGATACTTATTCTATGTTTTATCCTGTATGGGATAAGCATGGAGTGAAAAGTTGTATGTAGAAAAAAATGTAATGATACTCTCCATGTCAGTATCTGCAAATTTTTTTTTTGTGAGCTTAAATGGGACCTCTTAGCTTCAAAATTTATCTGAAATTTAACAATACCAACAGAGGTACATCGTTTCTTCTTTTGAATTTTATGCTCCTTCCCAATCATCAATAACCGAGATTTTAACTTTTCTTGCATGTTATAAATTATCAAATTGATAAGCCTTGGTCATGGTTACTGTCTTACATCACCATTGGATTACATTGGATTTCCAGTAAAAGAATTTACTCCAAACATATCAGTGTTGAATATATGAAAAAAAAAAAAAAAATCTCTCTTTTGGCTTGTTTAATGTGCTAACTGCATCAGGCACACCTTTAGCACATTTTCAGTGACCATTCATTCTTTTGATTAACCTAATTGGGTATCCTTATATGCAGCATGGTAATAATGTAAATGTCATTCTAGAAACTGAACTGTCTTTTGCTCCTTCCAGCTTGTAATTCTTTAAGTGTTCTCTGTTTTCAGGTGGATTCATGGTTGGCTGCATTAAGAGCTGATTGCAAGTTTGAATCTGACACAACTCCCCAGGACTCGATCAAATCATAGCAGGTGCATGTGTTGTGATCATTGTAAATATGTTAGTGAGGGCTTGGATTTAATTGTAATTTTTTATATTATTGTGCAATAAAGATGTTCATACAACTAAGGATAACAATGTAATGGTCCATATATGTTCACCACTTTATTGCAAGCATATCCTTTTCTCCCAGCTGGGTGAGATATGTCTTAACAATTGTTACTTGTAGGAGCCAAAGCATGTACAAAGTGTTCTAGTTACATTCTTTCATTCGCCAACAAATCTTCATATACTTTACATTTAAAGATTTGTATGGTGGAACTATGGAATGATTAAGGTGTAGCATTTGTTTACTCTTTTACTCAATAATTGGTCCATTTTGAGCAGGGATTGAGAATTAGCCTGTGTTCTGTATACAACATTGTCCCCCTAGACCTGCATATCCACAAGTGATGAGACAAAGCAAAAGGATTACACCTGAAAACCTAAATTCAGTTTCAGTTGATGATTGCTTAATAATGGGAAACCGACATAAGAATGCTAATAACGAACTGATTTCTGTCTGATCTCGCAGAGTATCATAAAATGATTTCGAAATAAATAAATCGAGTAGATCACTTTCTTTTTTGGCAGCCATCTCAGAATAGAGAAGTTTATACCATATTCTGCTTCACAATTTTCACACATGCAGTGTGCATGCTTTACAAACCCAAGATCCTTTCGCACATGGACTATTAAAGTTTCCCTGCATAAAGCCTAACCCAGAAGAAGCATCAACGAGGACATTGCTCTATATCATAGGTGCACTTTTTGTCACTCTTTAACATGGTTGGAGGGACGACAGATCCGAAAAATAATAGAGGCATTCTCAAATGCAGGTTTTTTCAGTATTCTGCCCATATGTATGTGATACTGGTTTGAATCCGAAGTAAAGTGCTTCGAAATCTTTTGTCAGTTTCCAAAGCAGGCAAGCAGCCCGTTTTTAAATACAAAATGTTCCATAAGTGGGGACTGTTTCCATCGGATTGGAACAATTTATTGTAACTGCGGGAAAAATGGAATTCACACTTACAACTTAATGGAAAATATGAACTTTCCAGAAAGAGATGAACATAATTAGTGCCCAGAATTTGAAAATTAAATGTATATTCTATCTCCAAAATATGGGTGATTTAAATGATGAAGGGGTTAGACTATAATGTGCTGTGATTTTCTTTGCAATTTCTCAGCAAGGGCAAAAGGGAGCAAGGCTTAAAGCCGTACCATTATTCTATGCATTTCTAATCAAGAGAATCCTACAATGACATTCAATGTTCATGATTTTTTTTTATAAAAGAAATCCATTCTTAGCTTGAAACTTCATGCCTAAGACATATTTCATTCCTTGATGTCATCTTTTGAGCACTGGATTTAAAAAGGAATTTAGATGCCTGCCTGCTCCCATTTTCTCACAATTCAATCATCTTGGTTTGCAGTAATAGATTCTCAATTGCTTCAGAACATTATAGGCATCCAACTAACTGATCCTCACTGTAAGTTGACAAGCTAACTTATGATAGCAAGCCCCTATTTCTCAGAATTGAAACTAAGATTATGTTTTTTAATACTAAGCTTTAATGATAACATTAAATATTAATCACAGCATTAGCAAGATATTGTTTCAAAGTTTACCTTAAAGTTCCCTAAGAATGATTTTTTTTTTTTTTCCCTTGAACATAACCATATGAGAAATATTATGATAATATATAGGTCCTATTAAGAATCCGTTTGTATACTTAGACTAAAAATATTATATAATTCGTAAGTTCGTAAAATTATTAGATTATTACAAGCTGAGTTAGTATAATTATCTCAATATTTTAGGGGTGGAGTCCAAATCCCATGAGGAAAAAAAAAAAAAATCTTCCTGTAATTGTGATGGAAAAGAAATTTTTTACCTCGCTTGGTAAAATATTCCATTGTAATGGCATATCTCCATGCGGCAGACAATGAACCAACAAAAAATTAGTGATCCAGCTACTTCTTCTCGTGATACTCGTGATTGGTAGAATGAAGCTCCGAGCTCAGATCTATCATGTCAACCATCACACCACACATGCCTTTTCTTTTTTTTTTTTGATAAGACACCACCCATATGCTTCAATGGGAATTTTAATAAACAGATTTCTGGTCCGAACATTTCAAGTTGTTGATAACCGTACCTGCATGTGAGTTTCCAAGCGGGCCCTCGGCCTACCAATTTTTTTTTTAGACGGCATTTTCACGGAAATGTCAGCAACTTTGCCATGGATATTTCCTATCGGGATGTGAAAGCCGCCGACAGTCCGTTTGCTTTTGTGCGACGGTAGCTTTTTTCCGCATTTGTAGTATCTTCAAAGAAAATTGCACATTAAAATTGATGGGTAAATTAGATAAATCAAGTCAAGTTGATGACCGATCCAAATCCAACCCAACAAAAAGTCGTTCCCAATCTTAGACCCAATCCACTGACAAATCCAGCCATCATTCCATCAAAACAAACCCAGTCTTATACCCATAAAACATAAACCGGGCTCAACTACCCTAAAAACAAAGCAGGCCCCACTAAATTTAAACTAGTATATAAATTAAAAATACTGTCACTGCTCAATTTGTATAATTAATGATAATTAAAAATTAGCACATCATATTAAATTTATTGCGATGAAAAACTCATAATACTATCCCATATAAGTTAAAATCTCTTTTGACTCGTTATCAAAATAGATTAATGATGTTCTTCTGTCTACACCACAACATATTCTCAGATAGGAATTTGCTCAATATTATGGTCAAAACTTATAATTTGGATGGATGAATCTCCTCTCCCTGTATATTGAGATATTGTTCGCTTTGATTTCTATCATTATGCTATGGGATCTCATGATTTTGTCTTTAAAAAAATATCTTATGGAGAAAAAAAATTCATTTCATATAAAATAGAGCTTCTATTAATTTAATATCAATATGAGATTAATGGCATCCTCTCATCTATACCACAACACAACTAAATAGCAACTTATCAATGAATCGAGCAGTGATTTGCTTTATCGTTCTTTATTATTTTTTATAAAATAATACAAAAAATGATGAAAAAAATTGATATTTTTTAAATATTTTTTAAATTACATACCTTGACGAAAAAATTATATCCTATACTACCGCACCATATGCTCATGTACGTCCACTCTTACAACTGCACGTTCTTGCAGTAGCGTGCCGAGATATATATATATATATATATTATATATATATATATATATATATATTTTTTTGATGAAAGGAGTTCATAAAAACAAACGGTGGTGATTGATAACGTGCATGATCACAGTATAATTTCATCAAGATAAGTTTGATATCCTGGATCATCTCAACACGAAGCCAACTAACGAATGCCGTCCACGAAAACGTTACGTTCCCACGAGGCTTGGAGGCCCGAATCGATTCGTCCGCTTCTTAGAAATCTGGCATATCGGTAACCGCACCAGTTCCCCCGGCGATATCCGCCAGCCACGCGGACGACTCGAGTAGCAGGGCCACAGGATTCTATATATCTTTAAATGACCCAAATACCCCTATGTTAGCCCCGCTAGACCATACCGCTTTACGTGATTTGGGCGAAAACTGTAGGGGTAAATAGTCACAAAATGGCCCAACCGTTGTCGTGGCATCTCACGGTGGATCCGATCCCTCCGGAAGCTTAAACTCCCGGAGTCTTGGGAGCCCAACCCTATCATTGGCGGCGCTCGTCGTGGTCGTGGTCGAAAATGAGCTCCCAGGTATACCGGTCGGCTTCCCGGACGGTGAGGGCTCTCCTTTCCGCTTCCCGGCGCTCTCCACTCTTGTCCGGTGAGTTTGCTGTGGGTTCTTTATTGCTTCCTTCTTTCTTGGTATCCACCTTCTTGGTTCTGGATGTCAATTTCCGATGTTCTGTTTTGGATTGAAATTTGAGTCGATCATCACTGGCTACCTGTGGAGCCACGTTGCATGAGCGTTTGTTTATCAGGGCGTACTCACATGGTTATTTTTGTGGTTAATTCTATTCCGTGTTGGAATGTTTAATGTTGGTATGTTCGATTATGCTAAAGTCGACTACTTGTTTCAGAAATTCAAGCTAAAATAGAGCACAAGAAGTAAATGCGAGTAGTCTACTGGGTTTATTTTTTGAAGGGTTTTTTTTTGATAACATTAAAGTGTGAGAGTTCCTCGACAATCATACCAAATGGTATAAAAATGGCTGTTTGAATGACTGGTCAGTTGCTGCTACGTTCTGTTGAACCAATTAAACATAGAGCTTGGTTGTCTAAATGCTGTTCTATTTCTAAATTGTTGAATGGCTACTCGTTTCCTTTTGTTTTTTAAACAGTGATTCAGTGATATTGTAAAGAAAACTGAAATTTTGCTAACCGCATAAATGGCATAAGATTAGTTAGTGATCCTTCAGTTAGATCGCAAATCACTAAAGTGCCAACAATTCCAACTTTAATTATGGGAAATGTTTTTCTGTTTAGAAGGGCGAACCGTGGCAGCAGCTACAATAACCACACTTGGAGGAAAGGTGCCTTCATTTTATGAGAGGGTTGATTATAAGAACTCAGCAGGGGGATGGATTTCTGGTGTTCTTGCTGTTCCTGCTGCAGGTTGGTCTTTAAATTTATCCAATACACTGCTTAGCGTATCTCTTCTATAGTTTACGTTTCAATGTTAGGTTTTAAGACTTTCACTTCTTTGGTAACTTGACATATCCTCTCTCTTTTTTTTTTTAGATTGCATATGGCTTGACATATCTTTATAATTTTGGTGGAACTATTGTTGTTCAAGTTATTATTTTAATGTTGGTTCCCTTTCTATGCGTTGAGAGTCTAGGCTCTATCCCCACATTGTTTCCTTGGACTTGTGGAGAATCGTTGTTTTCTCCATAGATAGCTAATATTTGGTTCTGATCTTACAAATGCGGGTGTTTTAGGGAGTGATATTATAGAACTGTATCTTTTATTATTGATTTCAAATTTTTATTTGTAGCTTCTAAATCAATCTTTATAGTTACATTGAACATATTAATTTATGTGTATACACTTTCTTCATGTCCCAGCATACATGCTTCAAGGCCAAGAGGTATCTGCTGCAGAGGTAATATCATCAGTTAGTCATTGTTAAAATTTCTTCTTATGTGCTTAAACTGCATTTTTGTATCCCAATTAAATGACCATTTTCCACCTTTTTCAGCCAGAGCGCACATTCATTGCAATTAAGCCAGATGGAGTGCAAAGAGGACTGGTAAGATATTTTGTCTCTTTTATGTGGGGAGAGTAGAGCTAATATATGGGCATCCACAGGACAACCTAAATATGGTCGTTGCAGACCAGATGACCACCAAGAGCCCACCATCCATGATTTGGATTGTTGGATGTAATCTAATATCTCCCAACTGCTTATTCTAAAAAAAATCATGTGATTTGGAGATCCCTAGCCTATGATCTGGTGATCAAAAATTTATATTATTTAAACTATCCTTTTTTGACCACTAGATGCATGGTGATGCATATGTTAAAGATTTTCAAATCATATGGGTTTCTTTGATAGTAAGCAATTTAAAGATAGTAGATTACATCTAATAGCTTAGATCATTGGTGCTGGGTTTCTAGTTGTCCGGTTAGAACTGACCTCATTGGGAATGTTGTGTGAGTGCCCACATATTAACTCCGCTCTCTCTCTTTCTCATATATCAGTGCATGAAAAAAGCTATATATGTCTAAAATCAAGTTCTGCAGATAAAAATTTGACTCAATCAGCATAGTCTAGATAGTGTGCTGTGTCACTCCAACATGCTGTCTTTCACATTTAAATGAATTAGTTTGTGTTTTCTATCTGTTGATTTTTCAAAAAGTGATACTTTCTTTTTATAATAAAAGAAGATATGAAGTGCATGCGCATAGCATATTTCTGCCCATAATATATATATATATATATATATATTATTATGTGTGTGTGTGTGTGTGTGTGTGTGTGTGTGTGTGTGTGTGTGATCTAATGCATTTTTGCAGTCTATATTACCAGTTACTGTGGTCTTATGCTTGTCCCATTTGTTACCAGCTTTACTATATGTAGTGATGTGCTAACAAATCGATTGCTTAGCTTTACAGCAATGCTATTTTTTTCTTGTTACTCTGTTTTCTCCTTGGTGCTGGTTATCACTGCATCTTTTTTTTGAGCGAAAAGTGATTGTTGCATCTTTCCTGAATGCTGATGAACTTGATTGGTGTTCCTTCGGGGCTGCTCCTTCAGTGTTAGCTTTTGAAGTGAATAAAACTTTAATATTTTAAAGAATCTATGATCAAAATGCTTCCCTTTCCAAGGATGATAGAACTTGCCAAGTTAGTCTATTGATTTAGATTACTGATGAACTTGATATCTTTCCGTTGATTCAGTTTTTTGTATGACATGTAAGGGGATGGTTGCTTAATTATGTTTTTTGGGTTCGTAATATCTGTATTCAGACATCTGAATTTTTGATTCCTTATGTTCTATTACAGCACACCTGATAATCATTGTATTTTTCAGATTGCAGAGATCCTATCACGATTTGAACGGAAAGGATATAAGCTTGTGGCCATTAAGTTGGTACTTCCTTCCAAGGAGTTTGCTCAGAAACACTATCATGACCTCAAAGATAGACCTTTTTTCGATGGCCTCTGTGACTTTCTTAGCTCTGGCCCTGTGCTTGCCATGGTAAGAAAATGTGAAATATATATTTGTGCTCTAAAGATATTGATGTAAAATACTTGTCTATTCTCAAGTAAAGAAATTTGTCCTTACTAGGTTTGGGAAGGAGAAGGAGTTATAAAATATGGCCGAAAGCTAATTGGTGCCACAGATCCACAAAAATCTGAACCTGGAACAATCAGAGGAGATCTTGCTGTGGTTGTTGGAAGGTATTTCCATGAAACCTATTTGGGATCCTTTGTTTTTCATAATCTAATCCTTTCTTTTTGTTCAGTTTGAGTAGAAATATTCTAAAATAGAAACATTGAAGTGAATGAAGCATTACAAGATTTCTATTTATTTTTCAGTATCCTTTGTAGATATTACACAGGCTAATATTTGGAAAAAAAAAGTGTCACTATATGATATTCTAATTGAAAAGAATGAATGAAGTTAAGGAAACCATTTATACCTGCATTATCTTGGAATAAAGTAGTTCAATTTGCAGTGTTATTATATTACACATTGCTTGTAACTTTTAGTAACCAAACTTAAATTATAATTTGGAATAAATCCATCAATGTGTTGTCATCTCGGTCCTTGGTGCTGGTACTGGTCAAAACATGTTAGATCTGTTGAAGTCTTGCAAAGTTAACTAGAAAGAAAAAGAAAAAAAAAAGAAAAGCAAAAAATAGTCTAAGGAGCATATTTTATGTCAGTGAAAACAAGAGTATAAGGTTTGTTTGGCTTAAATTATGTGTTGGTGAAACATGATTGTTCCAAATTTTTTATGTCATTGCCTTTCAAAAAAATGGAGACGGATGACATCAAGTCCAAACATCACCACAATTCAGTAGCATGGCGTTGATGTGTTTCGAGTGTTTAGTAGAAATGAGGCTCAAAGTGACAAATTAGAAGACCATTTTGTGGAAGGAGGAAGACGATGCAAAGATAGAGTTACCTTAGAAAGTTCTCTGCCTTCAATAAAAGCAGTCTGCTGTTTTCATGGAGTTCTCTTAGGGGGAAGTTGCTTTTCTCGAAAATTTATGAATGTAGGATTCTCAAGTTTTTCTAGGAGACTTCAAAAAAGTGGTTTCAAGGCCTCTATGAGTTTCTCTATTAAATATGATCATTTATTGTAGACAAGGAGTTATTTATTTGGAACATAATGCGGATGGCATGACAATATGATATGAGATTGTACCAGCAGAAAGAGAAAATATAAGAAGAATAATGGCACAAGTTGAAAAGGAGTTTAAAAAGCAGTCCTGCATGTGCTATTCTGCATAAGAATTAAGACTTCATGTGTATTTCGGATTTCCTACAGTGGAGACACATTGGTTTTGTTTGGAACCTGCAGCACTTTCTTGTTGGTTGTAGACATAAAATGGATTTGGAAATTGGATGTATGCTGTATTTAAATGTATTGAGACATTTTATGGAAGAAAGATGTGGTGTATCAACATTTAACGGAAACATGTTTTTTTTTTTTTTCCTCATAGTTGGACTTTTTAAGTGGACTAAGAATCAGCATTCTTTTTGAGGACTAAGAATTTTGTCTATGGAGGTGGGCCTTTTTGCTTTAGGCATCAAAAAACTTGCAGTGAAGGCATTTTATGTTGTTTGGGCTTCATTTTTGGTATTTAATCATATGCTGGTCAGTTTTTTATCTGTAAGTTAGCATGCATCCATTTTTTTTGGTTTTCTTACATGTCTGTAGGTTCTCTGGTGTCTTATCGTAGTTATGCTATATTCAAGACTCAGCAGCCTGGGACTGAAAACAGAGTTCAGTTTTTGGTTCTGTGGACCCAGCAGCTTAAATTTTGGGCAAATAAGTGAATTTCAGCTGAGCAAGGATATGAACCATTTCTAAATATTGTTTCCTGCAGTTAATGCTTCTGGGCCTTTCATTTCAGTACACAAGACAGAATTCTGATTCATAAAAAGTGGGTCAAGGGCAGCTTTTTGAAACAACTTATGAGGGCAGTCAGTCTGGCAATAATATTGATGAGATGATAACACCTGGGATGATAATAAATTATGATGAAATATCTTTTGCCAACGACCCTTTCATTTGATGGTGGTCAAGGCATGTTTTCTTCCAGAGAAAGATTATTCATCTTTGTATTCTTGCGTGTGTTGGATCTTCTATTATTATTTTTCTGCTTTCTTGACAAAAATCTTTTGGTTTTCTATATCTGCTTATATAACTTGGGGGGATATCCCAACAATTTTTAATCAAATGCATTGTGTGATTACTGTTTCAATGCATGCTGTTTATATTTGAACATCAATTTTGAGTTTTGTGTATGACTTCATTTCATTTCATCGCAGGAACATAATTCATGGAAGCGATGGACCTGAAACAGCCAAAGATGAAATTGCCCTGTGGTTTGAACCGACCGAGCTAGTTTCCTATACTAGCAACGCCGAGAAGTGGCTCTATGGAGTCAACTAACCAGTTTCTTGCTTCTCTGTATTTTCCTGCTGCTTCTGAGCCAGAAGAGGTTGTCATACTTGCAATAAAAATTTTCCATTGGTCGGCCAGCAAAATCCACCTGCTGGGAAGTACTCGTCATTAATAAATTGTATCCTGAGATGGGGTTGTGGTCCATTATCAGGACGCTTCCTGCAGGTTGTTAGGGTATGTAACTTTGGCAATAATAAGCTGCACCATTAACATTCATATAATCCTTTGTTATATTTCATCATTTACTTGGTGAGTTTCTGTTCTATATCTTGAATTAGAACATTGACACCTTACTGCATAGGCCGTGAGCTCGATGACAGTATTTATGTGTGTATGTATGTGTGCATAACTGCTACCTGACTAAAACTTCGTGTGGCATAACACTAGATTATGGCAGAGATCTAATTCACAGTGGCGAGCTATTTTATAGCCAATGGCTGCATATTTTCTAACATCTAATCGCTAAGATTTCTGTGTTTTATCCCTGTCTTGAGAAAAGGATCAAGAGTTGTTGAAAATTTGTGCTCTCATGGTTTATAAATTTGAGGTAGGTGGTTTCTGAAAATCTTGTGCATAGTTTGAACTAATTCCTAGACAACTTGTAATTCCTATTTAAATCAAAGAACATATGATATGCTTGACTCTTCATGTTCGGACCTTGGTCACTTCTTTTTTTCTTATATTATTTTTGAGGTCATTTTCCATTTGAATTCATGTGGTTCATCTATGTGGCATCCATGCAGAGTTTAACAATAGGGCATGCTTTATGGTGAGGTTTTGCTACGTTGCATGAATATTATATTTTAATATACTAAGAGTATGATCCGGGACCGTTGCGTGTAGTTTTGGAAAATTAGTTTTCAATATTTATTATATTACTATAAATTTAATCTTATAACATCGTTGGTATTATTTAATATCGTTATAGTATTATTATAACATTCTAATAGTATTATTTAATATTGCGATAGTATTCAAAATATTAACATTATAATATAAGATATCACTACATAATATATTTTACTTATATTGTGTTCATTAAATAATATAATATATGTTATATTATAATATTTTAATGTTACTTTTATTTATGAGGAATTAGAATGGGTGGAACTAGAAGGTTGCCCATAATTTGGGTCAGTATGGAACGCAAGTCTATAGCACCAACATCTAGTAACTTTACCAAGGTAGCTGGGACCCTCCTGACCTAACTTTATTTGATATAATAATAATTTGGGCCATATTAGAATGAAGATCTATAGATAAGCATGGATCTCGAGTCAAGATCCAATCTCCAATTAAATCAATAATGTATTTCAATAATTTGGAGCAATCTTGGCAGACTCAAATGGTCTCATTTAAAGCCATCAAATATTTGTTCAATTGTCCAGGTCTAGCCCATTAACTTAGCCCAGATCCAAAACTGGACCCATCAAAAAATAAGTTAGATTCTAGCCTAGAACTAAATATAAATTTGATCTTATCTTTGGTCCAAGTCCAGCGGATGAAGACCCACCCGTTCATCTGCCGTAGCCTGCAACCGCGAACTCAAAAGCCACCCCAGCCTACCGTCTACCGCCGGTGACGTGGGAACTAGCCCAAAAGTATGATGATAAATACAACTCCATTTTGAAAAGATGCACCCCCTTTTCTCATTTGCTTATCACCTTAAAAAGTAACGAAGGGGCGAAGGGCGGTGCGCCTGTTTAAAAGGGAAACGAATATTATGTGGATCTCAAATTATATGAAATTCTTATCAATAATGACTAAAGTCGGTGAAGCATAGGTTTTACGCATCGTAGGTCCGCCGACTTCCCGGCCAACGATAAATGGTTGGACTTGACGGTGGTCCACGACTATCGAGCCAATAGAGGGAGAGGGCGTGCGAGCGTGGGTTCTTGTAGAAACCCTAATTCGTGTTCGAGGAGCTACGAAAATTTCGATCCCCGTCCCTTCCCTTCCCTTCCCTTCGAAGGCTTGGAAGCCCTAATTCTGTGAGGAGCTGCGAGGAATTTTCCAGTTTTTCTTTTGGAAACCCTAGCTCGTCGAGCGAGGAGTTCTCTTTTTCCTGCGGATCCGGTGAGTTTTGCCGTTCCATCGATCTAACCCTTTTTCTACCTTTTTTTTTTTTTCGTCTTCTTGGGATTAAAGTGAAGATATTCTTGTGCGACTTTGTCTGTCTTTATGTTGTATTGTTATCATATATTCTTTTTCTTGTGGATCCGGTCAGTTTTGTTGTTCTATCGATCCATCCCTCTTCTGTTTTTTTTTTCCCCCTTTTTTTTTTTTGCGTGTTTCTTGCTTAATCTGAAGATATTCTTCTTCGACTCTGTCTTTCTGTATCTTGTATCATTATTACATACAAGCTTGTTTCTTGGAGGAATTATCCGGAAACCCCACGTTTTATGACTTTCTCCTCTATGTCGGTTTTCTTTTTGATTATTAAGTGATAGAAAATGTAGATTGATTAAAATCTCTGAGATTTTGTTTCTTGAGCATAGTTATGTGAAGAACTTAAAGTTGGTAGGGCTGATTGATGGGGCCCTATGGGATTGCTGTTGTAGGGTTTCATATTTTAACCTCCTCAGAGCATGGGATGGTTTCTTGTTTCGATTCTTCGATCTATTTGTTCTATTGGTTTGATGAAGGGATAAGTTTCGGTATTAATTTGTTTTCAAGATCATGGGGCAAGATTGATTCTGTTTTACCTTTTCTAGAATATGCATCGATTTAATGTTTATTGTTAAGTGTCATGGAGAATTAATGGGAATGATTTGAATGGATGGTGCTGAAAAAACTTGGCAGATTTGATCATTGTTGGGATTCTGGCAAATATTATCGTTTCGAGTGGGGAAAGAAAAATTCAAACTAATTAGTGATCGCTTTCAGTAAAAAGAGTGTGATTCAATGCTGAGATTCAGTGTGTTTTGACTCGTTTGTATGTGTGTCTATCTTGTTATTGGTCAAAGATTGGTGTTATACTCCATGCTCCTCGGAAGAGAGAAAGTTCCAGAGATGTTTGAACATTGCTTAAAATGAATTACCCTGGCAGTCTTGTCGCCCATATTTGTTGGTAAAAGTCCTGGATGATTATTATGATGATGAACCCTATATTCTTTTGAGTCGAGTGTGAATAGTGTTGTTATATGTTCTCAAAACCTTTTGATTTCCCAACAATAGTGCTGCAGTGCTTGGGTTGATGTGATCTGTGAAGGAAAGTGTTCTTGGTTTACTAATTGCAGTAAAGAATATGTCTTTTCACTTATTAATGATTATCGGAAAAGCATGTCTGATATCATCAGATAACTATCTAGCAACATTTAAGCAAGACTGGAATAATGTCAATTAAGACATATCTTATCATGTAAAATATGTCATTCTTTTAATAGGCATAAGTGTCTTCATTAGCAATATAAATATGATGCTTGCAAGCTGTGAATGTGAATGTTTGGATATATACATGATTATATTCTGGTGAACTATGCTCGGTGTAGGTAAAGATTGAGTGAATATTTTGTACTAACTGGATTTGCGTTATTAAGAGCATAAGGGGAAGTATGAAAGGATATTGTGTCATGTAGTTCTTAAGAATTCCTTATTTAGAAATTAAACGAGCCATTACACTTAAGTGGTTATTCTTATAATTTTTTTCTTTTTATTAAGGTTCTAAATATTTATTTATGAGTACTCTGGGGAAAAAAAGACCACTCCAATAGAATCTTGTTGGCATGCATGAGGTAAAATCTTATGGACCAGGACTATCCAATGGAAACTTGTTTCTTTGTGAAAAAACATTCATCAAATACTATCTCTTTTTTTTTTTTTCTATTAAACTTTTTTTCGAATCATCACTTGCATTGTATCTCCTATTGTAAATTTTGCTGGGGGATGGGATCAGGATGTCCATTAGATAATTCTTTTTGATTCTTGAAAGATAAGGTCATCAGTCAGTAACAGCTAATTGGCATCATCTGCAGGTGCCACTTTCTTACCATTATTGTATGTAATCGTAAATACACCTCTGTATCTGCAAGACTAATAGATAAAGGAGGGAGGTGTCGGGCGCAGGGGCATGGGTTTTCAGTGTCCTTTTTGTGGTGAATACAAAGAAATCATCTTTGCTTCTCCAACCCCACACCTTGCTTTCAGGAAAAAAAATAGAAAATAGAGAAAGATGTTAATATGAGAGAAACCTCACCATAGATGGCATAAAGCACTCACCTAATCAATAGAAGATTCCTGTGATCAATCTTTGTGGAGAAATTCCATCATGGTCTATCTTTATGTCATCACAGCTGCCAATTTGTTTTTTTTCTTCTCATTAGCCATTCTTGATTCCCGTTACTCTCCCCAACTTGTGATAGAACACTTGGTCAAATGAATAAAAATCCAAAAACATGAGATCTGATCATGTGACCATCATGCGGTCATTGAGACAGGCTCAAAGGGGAGAGAGAGCTAGGAGATGGGGACATGAAGAAAGTTTGCCCAAGTACACCAATCCCAGCTCGGCGATCTGATTTTCTAAGGCGAGCAGGGTAAGGTGTCTGCAGAAGGAAGAGGTCTAGGAGACAGATGTGAGGAAGGGGGCTCTGCATACTGGTGAACTCATTATCCTTTTGGGGCTAAGCAGAGTAAGTTGTCTGTGTAAAGAAAGTAGTGCTTACTACTTTCTACTCTTGTATGCAGGCATACAAATTGTCCTTGAACACATAATTCTATCTCCTTTTCTTGATTGTTTTGTTCAGTAATATCACATGGCTGATACATCTTTATACATGTTGCATTAAATGACTTATATTTTGTTTAGTATGTATCAACTCTGTTGTCTCACAACAAAAAATTGATGATGCACGATGTGCTTTCCATGCCTCTTCATGGTCACTCTTATGAGACTGCTTGTGATTGAAACTGATGCCTTTTGCTTCTAATGCGTTGTGCCATTTGATTTTATTAGTACTGCTTCTTATTGTTCTTTTATTTATAATTTCCAGATGGCAGCTAAGCCACTAACAACTGAAGCAATTGCTCTTACTGAGAAGAAAATGGACATGACTTTAGGTATGCTTGTCACTATCAACCATCTTGCATGAAATTGCCCAAGCATTATGACAGGCATAAAGCTGTCTTTGTAATTCAATGCCTTTATGCTGGTTGTAGATGATATCATAAAAATGTCAAAGAAAAACACATCTAAAGGGAAAAGACCTCCGAGACAGCCAGTGAGTGATTTGTTTTTTTTGAAGGATTCTATTTGCGCAGAAGCTCCTCTTTTTCATGAAAGCAGTGCAGCTAAAACTTTTGTGTATGTAGATCAAAAGCCGAGGCTTCCAGAATGGCAATGCTTCCCAGGGTAAAACTAAGGCTCAGCGATTCATGGATTCTAGGTCATCAATTAGACAGGTAAATTACTATAAAACATGTTCCTGTCT
The DNA here is from genome assembly GCF_000442705.2 of Elaeis guineensis. Taxonomy (NCBI): domain Eukaryota; kingdom Viridiplantae; phylum Streptophyta; class Magnoliopsida; order Arecales; family Arecaceae; genus Elaeis; species Elaeis guineensis. The sequence continues at coordinate 9,404,478 of NC_025998.2, read as the reverse complement.
CAAGTTTTTATTTTCCTGTAAAACACTAATTTTTTTTTTCATGTCTTTTTAGGGTGTGCTTGCACAGAGAAGGTCAAATTTTCGTGGGAATGAGTTTCCTGTAACAACAGAGGTTGCTAGGAGGGCTGCTGCCATGCCAATTCGTAACAGGGGGGTTAACTGGAACAGGCCAAGGTACTAATGTTTTATACTCTTTCTGTAGGCTTCTTTTAACTTTTTTTTTTTTTCTCTTTTCTTCGTTATTCTTTTCTCAACCCTTCTATCTACCTGTATTCTACAGGTAAACCACGGTTTTTTTCTGTACATTTTGGGAAGCCTTCCTCATGCATGCAATTGAATTATTACGGTTGTTAGTGGGCCATGGAGGTGCTAGATGGTTCAAATATAGACGAGATGGCTAGTTTTTTTACGGATTTCACTTCTCAGCATACAAGATGAGATGTCTCATCTCCATTCTGTTGTTGATCTTAGACCTGGGAAATGGCACTTACTCAGAATGCTTGCACTGCTTCATTTTGGACATATTTCATATATATGTTGGGGGGCGTATATGCAGTTTGAGCAATGCCTGAATAATTTTGGTTGAGTAACTGCTTTAGTTTAATGATTAAGAGCTGTATCTGGTTCACATACAGGCAATGCTGGTTAAAATTATTTGCACACTTGATGTTTCGCTATTGAATCGTAGAGGATGAATTGGAATTTTTCAAAATCATCCTTGTCTGCACCTGGGAGTTTAATATTTCATCTATGATGCTGCCGAATAATAGATTTTTGGTATAAGGTTTCATCTACTGACTTCGAAGGAAGCACTTGGATCTTAACAGTTGAAGTATGAATTTTGTTGCATAAGTCTTTTTTTTGCATTTTCTGAAGGGAAGGTATGGTGTCTATGACATGCTTCTGTTACATCTACTTATCTCGGATTCTCAGATCTCTTACTGTTCTTTAAAGATTTGCTACCGTCAGATATAATCAGTTTCTTCATGTAGACCTCCATGATGGTACACATTCTGCATACATGAGTTCTGCAACATTAGTTGTTTATTCAAGGATTTGGACTTCAGGACTTTTGTCGTACATGAGTTTAATTTGTCTCTCTGAAACACATGACTTGTCTATCTGAAACTCATGAGCTTAATTTATAGCATCCTCAGAGCTGTAGGAGTTGATATTGGAAGTTCTCCAATATTATACTTGAGTCACTCCTTAAAAGTTTCTAGAGGAGAGTGGATCTGCTGTCACTCCACAGACACGTGAATCCTTATAATGTGTCAATTTTGCCCCTTGTATCTTGAGCAACCTACTGGGTTAAATGGTGGTAGATAAACATGAAAGTGACTTGTTATTCTGAGTCACACCTCTAGTTAAACCCCTACTTGTTTAAAAACTTGAAGATCATTGAATAGAGGACAATGGAGATTTCGGGTACAATATTTAGATCGGCAGGTGTATTGCCACTGCAGGTGCACCTGAAGTGCTGGCAGTTTCAATTCAGACGTGGTCTCTCTATTATGCAAAGTAATTTCCAAATTGTTTGTAGGAGTTCATCTGTCTTTCGTCTTTCTGAAGCCCTTTGGTTGCTGGGTTAGTACTACCATCTCAATGAAATGTGATTTGGAAGAACTCTAATATGAGTTCAAAGAACTTTGGCAATGAATGACGGTGGACTTAGTCACTGATGTTATGGCATTGTTAGCACACTTCTATCTGGCTGCCAATATGTTAGAACGTTGGACTACCGGGAACACATTCTCCATACATCTATATTTCCGAATAATGACAAACTGCCGATTATGGATGTAAGTGAGTCTGGCCATGGGAGTGAAGGCAGAGTTACAGTTTCTGGGCCGTTATATCTGGTTTATTTAGTCTCTTTCTTATCATAACTTGCTTTTAAAAGATGATGGTAAGCAAACTTCAAACTTTGTGGAGGATGATGGTTCCGTATAGGCATGAGAAAGATATGCTTTTATTTTCATCCACACTCTTGCAAGTCTTTTGTAAACAGTGATGTTGAGTTTAATGTTATTGTTTCTTATTGCTAACAATTGCTTGTTGAATCAGAGTTGCAGTTGCATCAGTACAAAGGAGGTCTGCTGCTGATAGCTTTGGTGGAAAGGTAATCCTAAATTTCCAGTTACCTCGAAAATGAAATGGGCAATGGATATCCTGGTCCACTTTTGATATCTGATCTATATTTAGTAATGTGTGTCATATGGTATGCATGATCACTTTTCACTAACAAGTCATTTCTTGTCAAATATAGTAGTTAACATAAGATCAGACATTGTGCATGTCTCATCCTTCTATTTTATAGTAACATTAATATTATAATAGTTGTGAGAGAAGTTTTTGAGTTTTGTTCAAATTTGTGGCCTAAAATGACTAATTTTGGTGGTTTTGGTTAGTTTTGGCTGAAAATGACTGAACTAGCCATGGCGTCTTTGTGAAAGTTTTATTTTTGGTTTTTTCTATTTAATTATGTTGTGATATATCTTTATTTATGTACCCTTTGCCCTTTTGAAAGAGCCTTGTTGTAGTGTAGTACTTTATAAAGAGTAAATACTAATTCGAACAACTCAATATAAGATGCTGCCATTAATAGTAATGGTGCCTTTTTTACATCATATAAATGGAACATTCTGAACTACATTTACTTGGTGAAATAGTCACTCATCAAAAAATATGAGAAAATAATGCTCAAATTCAATATAAAGATTTGAATGAACTACGCATTGACAAGCTTTGCAGTTGCTAGATGAAGTGAACTTTCAAACAATTGAAGTGTAATATTATATATATATATATTATATATATATATATTATATTTGAGGGAATAAGAATTGAAATGTAATATATATATATATGTGTGTGCATGCGTGCATGCGTGTTGTGTCTTGCAGTACAAGATACCAACATACTTGGTAAATTTTACTTAAAACTAAGCATATAAGGTATATATTGCAACATACTCAAGCATTAAATAAAACTTGTTCTTGGTTTTTTTTTTTTAATTTTTCCTTTTTCATTGATTTCTATTATTGAAGTCTTGAAAGTTGAAGCTAATCATACCCACTAGAACCAAAACTTCCGTAGCTCAACCAAAAGGTCCAAAACTGAAAATGTAACCAAGTTTTCAACTTTGGTTGTAAGATATGTTTTGCAATTGTTCAAGATTTTCTTTCTGAACTATGGCTTGTAAAGTGATTTAATTAATCTGATAGTAAGATGGTCCTTTGTTTTCAACGATTCTTGAAAGCTGCAAATCGATTCAAATTTTCAAGGACGGGACTTATTTTTCCTCTACAAATACTAGGCTTGCTGTAGAATGCAAGTTTCATGCTGGTGTTGTTGTGGGTGAATGACATTCTTATTCGATTTTCCAACTTGTTTGTGCAAAATTTAATCATTATAGATGGTGGGGATAGTTTTATAGCTTTTCAATTTCAGTTCTCTTTGCTGTTTTGATTCCATCCATGGGTGTGGTTTAAATGGAAGCTGGAGTATGTCTTTACCTGATGTCCATAGATTCTGTTGACAATATATGCAGGATAAGGTGGTTTCCAAGCAGAGGCCACAGACCTTGGATGCACTGTTTGCAAATATGAAGGAGCAGAGGATGAAGGCGACGTCCCAGCAGACAAACAATCGTAATGGCCGTCAGACTGCACCAATGTTTCGTGCCCAGTGGCGGGGCAGAGGTGGAGCTGCACCTCGTGGTGCTACCCGCCGGTTTGGAAACTATGTTAAGTAATTGAATTGGTGTTCCCTCATGTATGTTCATCATCTCATCAATATCCATCTTGTGCTGCAAAGTGATGCTTCGACCATGTTCTCTTTGAAATGGCCCTGTTGGTTGCACAGAAGATGTGGAAAGGACAGCACTACTGCTGCACTGTCACTTTATTTACCCTGGATTTGCATCTTTTGCAACTTTAACTGGTTGTGTGCTATGATGTAGTCAGTTTTTTTCCTTTTAGTGCAAATGGTTGACGAGATTGCCTTAAGTATCTGAATGAACCTTGACTGCAGTTTATAATTAGTTGTTTCCAGGATTCTCTTCTACTCCTTGGTATTGACGGATCAGAATGATTGTTTCCCGTTGATCCCCTTCAGCTTCTGTAATATTTTCCAGGCGCCAGGTGGTAATGGTAACAACGCTTGGGGAGCTGCTGCGTCAGCTGGCAGTATAATGTTTGGTTACCTGGGTTTAATGCTGGTATTGGGTTGGAATGAAGCTTCTTGGAGGAAGCTCTGATGGATCAGTGATGAGGAAATTAATATCCGCGGTGTTTGGAGCTATTTAGGGTCTCCAGCTTCTGTTTTCAAACAGAAGGGGGATGTTCATGCTCGCATGCTTGCCAGCGTAGGGAAGCAGCAGATAAGCTTGTATGATTGGGATGATAATGCTGGTAGCTGCACCATGTAAGCTAATAGTGATATTACCTGTGCCCACCTCGATTGACATCTTTGCTACTTTCAGAACCTGGTGGAATATAGTGTTGATTTGGAACTTGGAGGTGGTGCGGTATGATAATTTGTGCTCTTTAGTTGCATCGGACGGACAGGTTGTGCTTCTCGTTTCTAATTCCGAGCAGAGGAATCATGGTTAAGTGGTGCTAGTTTTTCACTGGTGTTCGATCGCTTGTATGGTTTGTTTTCGCTGAGCATTTCTGGTTGAGTTATTTTCAGTTGTTGCTGGCTATCTTCGTTCTCTCTCTCCTGGTTATATAAACAAGGGTACTGGGAAAATTTTGAACTTATTTGAGTGGGTTTTCCATATTTACCACGAGTATAAAAGAACGCTATTCGTTTATTGGTCCTTTCTGGAGAGCATATTTGTTCATTGTCGAGAGCATATATGTTCTTCATTTTGCACCGTGTGGGTGTGTGGTTTACTTGAACAAGAGCAGGCAGGACCATTATCACAAAACCTGCACGAGGACTTGGATATAAGTAGGGCTGAGGTGAGCAAGAGGAGCAGGCGAAACCTTCTTTGAGCGAGCTCGGCCAGGACAAAGTGTCTGCGCTGTAATCAGAGAAGAAGTGGGTGATTGCTTGTCTCCAACAAAAACTTGGCCATGAACAAGCATGAAATGAAATGGTGGCGGCCGTTGCTCCAGCCTCTGCGCGGTACTAGAGACGATCCGAGCTATCATTCCGAGATAGCAGAACCAACCAACCACCTAACATATTTGGTCACAGCAGGCAGTCTCTGATGCATCTTACAGCAGGAGGTAGTACCGATCTCACAGTTTAGTGTCACATCCCTCCAACGAAGAAACTCAGAGGACACGATGCACATAAAACATAGCAACTCTTTTGATGATTTGTGACCAGATCTGGATTCCTGCTGGCACGTTTGACGCATCGTAAAGGTGCCGACGATGTTGAAGTCATAATCTCATGCACAGGTATCATGGCATTCCAACACGAGGGACTCGTACCTGTCATTCAAGATTGGGATAGTGAATTTAATTTTATTCAAAACTTTTTATAGTTCAGCTCCATGCGCATCAAGCAACAGTTATTACAGCAACGCAGATTTCTCGATGACAGAGGTTTCCTTCAGCAAGCAACATATACAATTTTTGACATCGTCGGGCTCTCCCCCTGATGGCTTGCACAGCTACTCTGTGCTATCAGCTTCAACCATTTCCTAGTGCAATATATACATTACTTGCTTGGCCTTGAAACCTCAAATTCTTCAGTCTTTGCAAACCTTCCACGTACCCTTGGTTGACTATCTGCAAAGCCTTCCGGCAAGCATACTGAAAATGCAAAATTTATCAACTTACAGGAAAAAAAAATGTAGCTAGAATCAAATTGGATACATGTGATAGTTAGCCATAAAGTAATCGATTAATTGCACTGATCAAACTAAACAAATTTATTATTGCACTGCAAACCTGTGATGCTTGTTACGATGAAATTAGACCACCTTAAGACATAATTAATAAAGATCAGTCATCAAAATTGGTTAATAATGGTATGATGAAATGGGATTGTAGTCACTATAAAAATTATCTAAGCCAGATGAAGCTTAGTGATGAAGTTACAAAGAGGCAGCAGTAAAAGATCACCTATAGAGGCCCTTTGTTTGCGTCCTTCACTTTTTTGTGGGGCAGTGGGAATTTGGGATTGTGTCCATCCTAGTCAATATAAAAGATGGATTCTAAAAAGTGAATAGTGAAAATGTTCCATGAGTCAAAGCAAAGTATTTGAGGGGTTATGTCATCGACAATTAGCCACATATGAAGAACGAAAAAGTAGTGCAAGTTCTTTTCACCTGGAGATAATTGCAGTCCTAAAACAAACCTTTAAATGTTGTAACCCTTCTACAAGCTCACATGTCAATAGCATACCATTGTTGGTTGAACTTGGAGGTGCCACCAAAAAGACTGAAGGCTTTTGCCAATTGGCCATTCCAAGGAGTGGGAGTAGAAGAAAGAACATGCGAATTATAAGTGGAATCATGGGTGTCAAGGTGGTTGGGGAAAAGAGAGGATTAGGATGGATGGTGGTTATGTAGAGACTCTTTAGACTGATAGGATTTTATCAAGTTTATATGAGATAAAGTTTAAATGAACAATTTAATTTTTTCCAATATAAGCATATTCAATAGACCCAAAGACATTAACTCCTGCTTTTCAATGTAGGATAGACTCACCAGCAAAGTAACCGGAAATGTTTCCTTTGTTCTTCAAGATAGAATATTAGGAAATCATCTATTGTTCTTTTGTGGTAATTGGTAAAGGTTGGTTGGGTTTGCTCCTAATTGTCTCCACTCTTCAACGGTTCTTTTTCTCTTACATCCTCATTATGAAACATAAAAGACATGAACTCCGCATAGGATATTTAGATATAGCAAACTTACATATGAAATGAATAACTCGCAGATACCATGACAAGTTTGGAACAGTAACTATTTTTTTTCTTCGAGGAAGTAATTATACTCGTAGCTTTGTCATGTTTGTCAAAGGTAACGATATAATAACTTTCATCATTGACTAATTGGATGCAAATATCATAGCTACACGTTGCCAGATGGCATGCTCATCATTTTGATGCTCAGAACTCTAAGAAAAGGGAAAAGTTGAAAAGATGGTAGTTATTTACCTTGATTTTTCTGCCAAAGTTTCTCTCGGACTTCTTCTTCCTGTACCTGGAAAGTTTTTGCTTGCGTTCTTCACTCTTGAGGTCACTGATGGTTAAAAGCGGCTCAAATGAAGAACGAACAGCACTAGCACTTCCAAATTTTGTGTTATTATTGTCAAGATTCTGCCAGAGATACCCAAAATCAATAACCTCCAAAATCCAGTGTAAATTACAGGCATATCTAAACATCAGAGTTTGCTTAACATCATGCCAAATGATACCTAGCTGCATGCAGACAATTATTTCACTGCCATGCAGTCAGGTGTGCTGGAGATTTCCCAGTCATTGCATATCTTGGTAAAAGCAAAATATTTTTGAAAACAAATATTCTTGAGGGCTTGGATGTTTGTGTCTTGAAAGTTTGTCCATGCTCCATAATGCTACAAGCACCTAAGGTGCTGCCTCTAAAATAAGTTTTATATAAATTAAAAATCATTGAATTTTTTTAGAAAAAATTCCGCACCTATGTTTCTATACATAAATTTCCATCATAGTTCATGCATTACTGTGTTAATAAACTTTCTATCGAATCACTAATAAATAACAAGAGCTCTAGGATCAATCGGGAGAAAAAAAGAAAATGGCTGCATTTAGCATTGTGCATACCATTTACCAGGTGCATTTTACTTCCAAACAAAGTTGATGCACATTAGCAAATGCGTTCCATAGGCATCTCTTAAAATAAATGCACATTTTTCTAATAAAAATGCTATTTTGAGTTTGACCTAATGAAAGACAACTGTTTGACAGTGTTATTCTAATAAAATTTATTCCAATGTTTAAGCAGAAAAATCTGCCAATATCTTGTTTTTTAATGTTTCCTACTAAATCAAAGCCAGCATAAACCAGGATATGGAAAAGAAAAAAAAAGAATACAACCAGTTTGAAGAAATGGTTGATTTATTCTGACCTGAATATCTCCCTCACTGTATGCTCTCCTCATTCCGAATACAGCTTCAAAATCCAGCGCTTGAAAATCAAGAAAGTTAGGTCTACTTGTGCTACCGCCGATCCACTCTATTGAGGTTAGATTTCCAGTGCTAACACTTCTCAGCAATTGTCCTTCTGCAATTAATCTAATTTTCTCTGCACTTGAATCTTCTTCTGTCCGCACTGCAGGAATCTTTGCATCTAATACCTCAGAAAATGATTCTTTAATTGCCGATTTCTCTAGAAGCTCCTTCTTGCACTCATAGAAGACATCATTCAGTAGATGATCAGTTTGGACCAACTCCATATTCCCAACCTTAAATGTTTCTGTGATGACATCATCTCCTTCAGATATAATGGACATGGCAGCTATCACGGGATGAAGTGGAAGAAGTGGTTCTTCTATGATGGGTTCTGGAGCTTTGAATAAATCTCCTTCTCCACCTAGGTCATATTCTGATATAATGGAAGTGTCCATCATGTTGCCCTATAGAAGAAAGCCACAGTAAACAAGATTATTTTTTCTATCCTCAGACACTACTAGCTTCTTCACAACATATGTAGTTTTTCTTGTTCTTGTTGGTTGTATTTTTGAGAAGTAAACAAAGAACATCTAAAAAATAGTATATACTTCTTACATCAATAGAGAAGTTTTTATTCTTAACTTGTTTCAACTTCAGGCTGCAATTTTCATCTTGTACATGCACTTTTTAGCAAAAAAAGATAGCTGGTGGTGTTGCAATTTGAAAAGTTCTTGGAGATTGTTAATACAAACAATGAGTCGATAATTTTTCTGTGTCATATGTAGCTGTGCAGTGGAAGTTTAAATTATTCAAGTAACAGATTTAAAAGTTAGGTGGTGAGCGTATTCAAAAAAATAATGATCTGTATGCATTGCTTCTATCATTCATCTGATCTAATGGAGAAGCAAGGAATTTCTATGAGTTAATTTAGCAGTCTTCAGGCGTTTAAAAATAATTGCATAAATTTGACAGCCTAAATTACAAGTCCTTGGTCCAAGGCTTCTGTGATTATTTGATGGGATCAACTTCTTATATGGTTGAGTGAATTTAATTTATTGGAATTATTTGAAGTAAAATGTTGAGGGCTAATAAGGTTGCTCCCACTCCCTTTGTTATCCCTGTTCCACATGACACTTTGGATTTTAAACAGCAGATTGTTTATTATTCTGTACAAGGATTGAAGTTTATTTTTGCATGATAGAAGAATCTCATTTCATGTAGTAGTCTCGAAGTCCCAGTAAATCCCTGTGACTACTCTTGTTACTACACATATTTGATTCACATGGTCCGAATATCTAAGGATTTGGCTATATGGATGAAGCCTCTCCCTTGGTTTTTTTTCCCTAAAAGGTAAAAAAACTTAAGAGTTTGTAATAAAAGCATGTTCTATTAATCATGAAATCAGTACTTATATACCATTTCAGATGGGATTTGGCCAGAAACATGGTAAGAACACCAAACAATCAATAAGACATAGCAGCCTATACAATATAATATGTATACATTAGTGGTAGAAATGGTTGTTATCCCTCTAGCATTGTGAGAGAAATCAGTTTGAACCAGCATGACTTGATGGACCAGTACCAACAAACAGCTTAGAGAATTCATCCACTTTCAAGGCCACCTAATAATGGTCATCCATTCCTGAAACCATGTCTTCACAAAATAGTGTTCTATACAACAAATTTTATAATGAAAGAGTATATAAGGTCTCTCTCTCCTTTTCTCTAACAAAGAACAAAATATATATGGTGTGAATTCTTAACTAAGGATCTTTATAATCTTTCAAAATGGATCTCAGTTCAGCCAAACATAACATTTATTGAAAAAGAATATATCATAAAGAAACTTATAGAATACCCTTAATCAAAAGAGAGAGAGAGAGAAAGAGGGAGAGGATGCCTAATTGAATCCTTGGATGGAAATTTCTGGATCCTCAGACATTTTCTTCATCCAACCATTAATCAAGTACCAACTTCTTGCATTGACTAGTACCCTATTGTAGTACAACTTTGGAATCTTCACGCACTGACCGATGTAGAGCTACAGAACAGAATGCAACCTAAACCTACAAGTAGTATAAAACCAAAAATCTAAATGAAAGAAGCACATGAAGAAAAAGAAAAAAATAACAATTATGTTAAAAAATGGTAACTGTACATGATCATATTATTTTCTTTCTGCACTAACAGAATCAAAATTAATAATCCCAGTTAGTCATATGGTACAAGAAACTCATCATTTCGTCAGATTGCATTGTTCTTAGTAATAGTTAAGATATTCTGCTACCAGAAATAAGAGGAATCTCTTATCTCAGCACCCCTTTATATCCAAGACCAAAGGTCAAAGGAATTTTCATGGAATAAAGGTATGAACAGATTCTTGATAAGCATATGCAGGTGGACATCATTAGGATAGCAGAGGAACTGTTTTAAAAGTTCGACTTTTTTCCTTATCTTCGATACCAAATCCTGCGAAGAGCAAACAAAATAACCAGTAGAAACAGGTTGATTTATAAGCATGAGGAAATCGATATATCAAGAATTTGCCACTTCGACAAAAATTTCGAGAGGTTCGCCATGATGATCCATTTGCAACATTATGTACCACCATATATGATGCACTTAAGCTACAAGAGATTATTAGGGACGTAAATTCATAATTAAGCAGAATCAACACAAGTTCCTGACTACTTAGTAAAATCAAAATTTTAATGTCAGCCAAAGAAAAAAGAGAGTAGAATTAGATCAACGGCATACAGAAGTGATTCACAATAACCAACTTATAAAACAAATTCCTCATCAATCCAATTGCTCAACGGCTGATTGTTAGATATTGCTTTTAAAATCTATTCTTGAGATAATTTTTCCATTATTAACCGATCCCAGAGGGAGAAGGGTTTCAAAAAAAAAAAAAAAAAAAGCCGGTAGTCCAGGGCCACCTCGCTAAAACCGGCGAAGTCAGTGGGCATTCTGGTCATTTCGCTCAAGTCACCGACCTCTGCCCCATGGCCAAGCCCATGGACTCGTGCCCAGTTCTTCCGTTCTTTTACCAAAACAACCATAAATATCTCTAAAACTCCCTTTTTGCCTAGCTTTTTCTCTTTTACATCTTTTTCCTTTCTCAGAAAAAGAAAGGAAGAAGAAAGCAAGCAAGAAAGAAAGAAGAAGTAGAAGAACTCCCTTTCATCTCAATCGATCAACCCTTTTTAAATTCTTATTCCAATAAGAAAAACACGTTAGACATTAAAAAAAAAAGTTAACAACAAAAATTTAAAAAAAAAAAAAAGATGGGAAGGCGGGAGTAGATTACCATGTAGGGTCCACCATTTGTCAGGCCGGTGTCCAAGGGTGGCAGATGAGAGTAGTGGTGGTGGGTCGGCGGCGGCAGCAGCGGCGGCGCCAGCTCCGGCAGGGATCCCTGCAAGAAAGGATACTGAAGCCCTGCCTCCGCGTACATCTCCTCCTCTTCTCTTCCCGTCCTCTCTCTCTCTCTCTCTCTCGCGTCTTCTTCCCTTCTAGCTACGCTTACTCGAAGCGATGGAAAGAGGAGACCAACAGCAACGGGGAAAGAAGAAGATGGCAGCCAAATATATAGGCGAGGAGTGGGGCTGGACGGCAAATCCAAAGCGTTTCCTTCCCTCTCCCTCCGCCCCCACCGTCGGCTGAGATGATTCGATTAATGCCTTGCTTTGCTGATCGGCTGTTTCACCCAGTGCACCAGATAGCTTTTGCTTTTACTTTTATTCTCCACATCCGGATGCTTGTGTCATTTGGGGCCCACAAGCTAGTGATGTTTCTTGGCCTTGGGCTGCCAAGCTTGGACAAAGTGGAGGTTTTTGGTTGATGCTAACAATAGTTTTCTCTCATTAAAAAATTTTGGATCATGGGCAATTTGGCTTGGCTGATATACTGTACAAAGAAGAATATTCCTTGAGTCCCATTGGATTAAAATATTGTGCTTTATTAGTCATGTCAGATGGTCTGGTAAAAAGAATTGGTTGTGCTGTACTTGGTTCCAGCTAGTAGTGCTAATGTGCCAGTGGTGTTGGATTATTTATGTTATCAATATTTATGTCAGTAGATTGTAGCACTCTACTGGCTGTAGTGGCTATGATGCAGCACTGACACTAAAAAGTAAGGTTGATAATTGCATGCATGCTATGTTGTATTCAAAAAAACATGTGATGGATAATAGGATAAGAAAATCCTACCAACAAGTATGGATTAATGGTGCATGACTTTTTCTCTTTTTTTTTTTTTAATCTATTTATTCCACATATCTAATTATCTATTCTTATTTGCTTTCATTTTTCAAAATATTTTTTTTGATAAAATCTAAAATAAATTTATTCATTGAAATCAATAAATAAAATATTGAAAAGCTCAATCGTATTTTCCACAATTATACAGCAGATGTAAGGATTATAAACGCAAGTATCAGGACCAACTAAAACAAGCTATACAAACCGTGATGCTGTCCATATTACTTCATATGGAGCTCCACTTTATTATTTTTTGTACATTTAAATTTCATAATAATATAATAAGTTCAATAATACAATAAAATTTAAAAAAAACTATTGTGAGATTTGAATCTTGGGACTGTCAAATTAAGAGTACCAAGCTGCAAACCACTTCACTTTTATCTCCAAGGAATAAATATATCAAGTGGTTCTGATTTTACTATTGAACTATTGCTGCTCTTTATCAGATTACCACTTGTTAAATACGTCGTATCACTCTTTTTTCTGTACCTGTCCAAACTTTATTCTCGTATCTTGTACTATGGCAGTTGATTCGCTGGACATAAAAGAGTATGGTCAATAAGAGGAGAAGACAGAAGTGAAGGAAGAAAAAGATAGAGACTGATGTTGATGGTTGAGGCAGTAGCAAAATTTTATATCATACATGGTGCCTAAGAATGTAGATCTTTGAGGTGGAGGCAGCGTCACTACGTTATTTTACTCAAATTTGGCCTTAAATACTTCGAGCTATGACACTCTGGCAATAAATAAATCTGTGGTGAAAACATCAGGAGCTACGTAAGCCTAATGGTTAGGATAAGCAAATCAAGAGAAAATGGAACTAAAGCACTTGGAAAGTTTAAAGTCGGAACAACACTAGAAAGAGGCTTAGAAAATAAAAACAAAGAGGGAGGCATATCTTGTCTTTCATATCGCCTAAATGATTCATATTCCCATGCCAACATGATAGGGTGGGGTCAATCTAATAAAAACAAGACTCAAAGGTGACAACTGCCTTCATATATATGACCTTGGTTTATTTTATTTAATTTGTTTCCATAAATACTAAATGGGGAACCAACTAATTGGTAATTGAATTCAAGTAGCCACACTGCCACACCCACCTCCTCCAGAGCTCTAGCTAATGACTACTTAGAAGAATAAATCAACTATGTCACATTTTGTGTAGGGTCCCCATAGGTGGCAGGACTCGAAAGAAATAGAAAGGCAGAACTTTGTTGGGTTGGTAAAAGAAAAGGTGGGAGGGGAGGAGGGAGATGAAGTGGGAATCTAATTGGGCAAGCCACTGGAATAAGAATTGGAAGGCATTAGCTGTTGTGAAATTGATGGCCCGAAAAAGGCGACTTTAAAAGCCCTTATATTAGCTACATATCGAAGCTCTCGAATGCTTTAATTGGAGTGATGCTATGTAACTTAAGTGGCAATCTCTTTTCTGGTCTTAATGCTCTTTTTCTTGATTCCTGATGAAGCATGTAGCATAAAATTGATGTTAAGTGATTCATGACTGATAATGGATCCCAAGTTAGCTCAGTGCAATGGTCTGTGGTTAAACACCACTAGTGCAACTTCTTGTGATGTTGAAATGTCTCATTAAATCTAGAGCTCTCAAATGCATGACATTTGTTTCTGCGCACACAAGCAACCTTTTACTGCATGGTCGCTCTCAAATGATGTGCAAGTTTGTCACCCATTAATATCAATGCATACACGAATATGGAGATTTCACAGATGTAACATCATACTAGGCCTCTAACAATTGGTTATAGAATTCAAATTTTAATAGCATAAAGCTCTTACCACAAATCTGTAGTGAACGACTCATAATATTTTCCCAGTGCTTCCCTTTCTCTACTTCCTTCTACAAAATATTGATTTGACATTTAACATTTAAATATATAACTCTATGTATAACTAACCTGATGCGATGTTGCCCTCTATTACGAGCATAAAAGAGACAATCAACTTCAGTAATAAAAAGAGTAATACATGAGCAACATATAATGGATTCGAGTTGTACATTTCTAATGAAAGAATGGATTTCAAAGAACTCCAAATTCTTTCATTCATCTCGAAGTGGTTATTGCATGATCGAGTGATAAATGTGTAAAAAAAGATCAATTCTTCTTTCGTGTGAAAGATGCAACATCTGTCCACATAGAATCATGTTGGACAGCTTATTGCCAACTACGTTTGTAGATGAAAAAGATTGATGGAAAAGTAACACATTAGCTATGTAATTTTCTTTTTCTTTCTCGGCATGGAATTAGTGTGTTGAGCCAACAGTGCTGCAAAGGTTTACCTCACATGGCCCTCTCTTTCTTTTTTTTGAGCAATATGCGTTTGGGATCCCACTCCCTTGTTTGGCCGGTGCAACCAAGTGGGAACAAAAACCTAACACTTTTCGGCCATTGTTCTGCCGCATTCCTTATCGGCACCTGGCGCAACATGAGTGCACCACGTGGCTCATCCCACCACGAGTTCTGTAGCATTTTGTGAAAACGTGGGTTTCATCGTCGACGAGGGAACCTCATCCTTTGCCTTCCATTAGCAACCGCGTTCCGGACACTTTCCGCTAGTGCTGCTATGTCACTCCGGGAACCTTCGAGAAAAGGTTTAGTTTTTGGCATGGTACGTGACGCAGTCGATCGGCCATCAAATGATAATTTTACTCTTTTTGATAGTTTCTGAAAAATTTATGATCCATGATAGATGTACCAATAGATCGAGCTATTTTCATTTTATTCGAATTCGATTTAATTTAATTATTATTAAATTTAAATTAAATTTGAATTCGATCCAATTTAATTATTATTAAATTTAAATTGAATTTGAATAGTTCAAATAATTTTTTAAATCGAATTCAAATAGTAAGATATTCAATACAAAAATTTGTAAACTTATTAAAATTTATATATTTATTTAATAATATTATTTTTATTATAATATATGTTATTAGTAGATTAAAATTTGATTTTAAATTCGAATTCGAGTTCAAATATGATCCGATCGATATTTAAGTTGGATCAAATTGATTTTAAATTTTATTTATTTTTTATCAAATCATATTCAAATTTAAGATATTAAAATTTGATCATTCTTGAGTTGAATTTCGAGTTTGAATATTTTGAATTGAATCGAATTTAAACTTTTAGTTATTTGGTTCGCTCCGATACGAATCAATTGAACTCCTTATTTTATAGTCATGTTTTATTATAAAAGTATTTTTTACGTACTTAAGACTTGGTTTAGAAATCAGATTGGGAATAAGAAATTTATCCTTATCTTGTCCCCGGGATAAATATCAAACAACTCCAACAGTTCCCGAAGTACCACGAAGCAACGTTATTCCCAATGCTAAAATGACCTTAGGTAACATATTAGTAAAAGATAACTTACTAGTTTGGGGTAGTTAGGTCCATCCTTTGTAAAGTCTATGCTGTCTCCGTTCTCATAGCACACATTTCTGTACCTGCTACTGTCTCATGTGCACTTTTTTTTACATTAAAAAAAAAAGTTTTTACCAAAAAGAAAAAGACAACCACAAAGAGAATGGCATATTTGTCTTTTAATGTAAGAAATAATTACTGCACCATCAATTGTCTTTCAAAAAAAACTTGGCCTCCGTACTATCCCCTGGTAATTCCACACAAAAATTCCAATGGAAGAGCAGTAGATAACTGTGTGACCGCCTCAGTCACCATCTCTGCCCCCGCCCTCTTTCGCTTTCCAAAGGGAAAGAGGGTCAGCTTTCGTCTTGGGAGCGTTTGGAGGAGAGATGCCGAGGGGAGCTTGGTCCCACGCCAACCAATGATTGAGGTAGCTTTGGGCCGGGGGAAGAGCCTCGCTTCAGTGATAGAGTGAGGCACCAGCTGGAGTGGAGAAGAAGGGACGGCTTTCTCTTCTTCTTTTGGTTACGGTGAGGGGATGATGGCCTTGTCTCGTGCTGACGTTGCCCTGATAAATACCCCAACAGCGGGCCCCGCCGTATCCCATCCCCGCTCGCATCACTCCATTATTAGTGCCTCCTTTCGTCCACCCCCACCCTTCCGCGTTCCCTTGCCCGAGCTCCGTCCGTTCTATCTGGTCCTTTTCTCGTTCTTTTCACTCGTGCCACCTGGTGACCGTAAAAACCACTCAAATTCGAATGCCTCCGATGAAGCACCGTGACAACGACCATCAGAACTGAGGATGTTGTTGGTCTGGAATAATTGGATTATTTTTGAGGATCGAATTCAGTCTACGAGGTTTATCATGAAGAGTCTTATCTCAGATAGTCGAGATTATGAAACTCCCTTCGGATGGTGCAGTTTAATTTGAAGTCCCGGGACATCTGGATTTCCCTCCCTACTTCCACAGCGACCCGGTGTGAGGGCTTTCACTTCCCAATTTCCTCAAAATCAACTTCGACAGGAGTATGTTTGGCAGTAGCAGAGGTCATCCGCAATCTGTGGTTGGATCTAGTGGCAGCTGGTGGAAGCCATATTATTGACGTAACTATTGTAGATGCAGAGCTTAGAGTTGCCCGGACAGGCATCTACTATACGCGGCAACTGCTTCGGATGGATTCGTGGGTGGCTAGGATTCATGCACGCCCACCCACTTCTTCCTTCTTAGCTTGACAAGTGTATGCAAGGTGAATGGAACATTGTGGACCACGTTGCCTCGTATATCTAATCTAATATACATATATAAAAATGGAGGTCTCTCGATGGAGGAGCCTTTGTTTGACACGTGGTTTATCAGAGAGAGAAAGAGGAAAGCACGTGGATAAGAAAAAGCAACGTCCAGGTGCCAAAGCTTCCCTGTCCTCTCACGCTTTCCTGTTCGCCCGCTTCGTAGAGGATTCTCTGTTCACCCGCAGCATCCCGACGAAAGTCGGAGCACGCCGTGTGTGAGTGAGACTCCAGTGTCACGCCCCAAATCCAGCACCTGAGTTGGACACGTGATACGGCCACACAAACCCTAGAGCAGTGCCCCGAGGATCATGTAAGGCCTAATAATTTAACACTTCAAAATTTTAAATAACCAAGTAAATACCAAATCAATCAACTGAGTCACAACTTCAAATCAAATGTAAACTTATTCAATACAATTATTCAAATGTTCATTGGTATCAGAGAATTTAAGCTAACTGAATTACTAAAGGCTTCAGTTCTCATTTGCTCTCGCCCAAACTATCCAAACTAAGCATCCTGTGAGTCTGAAAAAAAAATAAGAAGGAAATATGAGCTTCTCCAGCTCAGTAAGAATCACTGCACATTTACATCAAGCCAATAGATAAAAATAATATTTCTGAAATTAATATAATTTGTGAAGACTCATATATATATAATAACTAAAATATTGTCATAAATATACATTTAATAATATGGATCATCATATATCATCAAGTGAAGTCTTCATTCATTGTTGAATTACATATTATATGTTGCATCTTTTCATATTTTCGATTTGTCAATCTTTTATCCCTTTTTTGGCTTTGGACTAACCCAGACCATACCTCAATCTCTTTCCAATCCAATTATTCGTTCATATAAGCCTTTCAAGGCTGTCCCATGATGAGCTCCTGGCCGGCTGTCCCACGTACGAAAGCCCGTGAGAGGCTGTCCCAGGTACAAGCTCCTGGCGGGCTGTCCCAGGCATGAGCTCTGATCGGCTGATCCATATGTCGAGGCTAGTCCAAACCATATCCTTTTCATTTAATTCTTGATTTTATCGAATTATTTCAAATTATAGAATGATGAAATTGATAAGTCATATCCATAAGACTCATACCATCAATCATAAAAATCTTTTCATAACATACTCATATTTAAAAAAAAAATCATATAAGCCATATATCAATGTCTCGAACATAGAAAACTCATCGATTATAAATTGAATATTATAAATTCAACATATAAGACTAACAAATAAATAACATATATATAATGATAATCATATACAGAATTCTTACCTCGATCAATGAGAAATCAAATTCACAGCCTTATAGTCTGAAAATCAAAACCCTATTCGTTGTCCCCCTGATCGTTGGACTGTTCTCCTATCAAACAAATTAATTTAACCAAATTAATTTTTTAAAAAAATTATATATTGAGGTTTATCGAAACTCTTACCTATGTCCCCCTTTTTTTTATTTATTTATTATATATATATATTTATATATATATAATTAATTTTTATTTAGAGAAGAGAGAAGAAATTTCTTCTCCTCTTCCTCACGCTCAAAAACAGGGGACCCGAGCCCTTTCCGAGTGCCTCCCCTTAATCCGGCCACCCTCCCCGACAACTCCAACGATGGCGAGGCTACCGTCCCGGTGGCAGCCCCACCCCTCCTTGCTGCCGGCGATGGAAGGAGAAAATCAACGCAAACAGGGGTGTCCCTATTTGAGCCCGAACCGATATCTCGCCGGCTTCCAAGCACACCGATGATCGGAGGATCAATTCGAAAAGAAAGGAGAAGAAGAATACCTTGTTCTGATGTCCAAAGACAGCTCCGACGGGCCCCCTCTCTTTCAATCAACCACCCACGGTGTTTCCTTTGAGAAAATCCCTCAAATTGCTTCAAAATTTTTGTTGTAAGATCCTAAGGGAGGAAGAGGGGTCTTTATAGGGAAGGATTTCTACCCTAGCCGGACTCTTCGAGTCTGATTTCATCGGAATGGGAAGGAAGAAGACTCCGATTAAGAATCTTCCTCCTGTAATTTTTTTAATTTTTTAATTTTTTTTTTGTTGGGCCGTCAAAAGTTTACAGGCCCAAGTAACTAGGCCGTTACACCCAGTGAAAGCGAGCCGCGACCTAGCGGGAGCGAGCAAGACCCCAACCATTGTCTAAGCTTCCATATTCGATCTCCTACGAACAACTTTCGAATGGTCTCCCGGCTTCGATCTCCGACCGCTCCTATGAACATCTCTCGAATGCTCTCCCGATTTCGATCTCCGACGGATGTCGATGTGAGGAGGGGATGGGGGCGGGGCCGACGGCAAAGGAGCAAGGAAGAGTTTTTCTTGTTGGAGAAGTCCAGCACTTAAACTTACCTATTCGGCCGCTTGGTTTGAGGCATGTTCAGCCACCAAAGGAGATGGAGATGGAGACGAAGAAGAACAAAGGAGGCCCACCTCCGTGGGCCAGTGAAGGCAGAGGAGGCATGGGAGAAAACCGCGGAGAAGCCACTGGCTGTCGACGAGAAGGGCAGGAAGGGGGAGTCCGTAGAGGAGAAGCCACGGGCCTTGCCCATCGAGGTGGTGGTGGGGTGCGTAGAGGAGAAGCTGCGGGCTCTTGGGTGGGGTTGGAGATGCGTAGAGGAGAAGCCATGGGCCGCGTGGTCGCAGGGGTGGGGGGTGGGGAGGTGCGGAACCACGAAGGGGGACGGGGGTGCATAAAGGAGCCATGGCATCGAGTTGGGGGGCGGGGTGGGGCAGAGAGGCCTCGGACTTGTTGGGAATAGTGTCCCAAAGCCAATCGTCAGCCTGTTGACGGTTGTGCTCCTTTTGTATTAGTACATGAATTATAAATAAATAAAAATTATTTTGGTATTTTTTCATCACAAATGTTTCATCTTCTAATGAACTCCTGTGTTGTGGTGAAGTCCTTAGGACTATTTAGACTCGACAAAGGAGGATTTGTCATTTAGTCCTTAAACATGTTCGCGACCAAATGATACGTTGTTACCAAGGACGACAACATTTATCGAGCATAGGTCGTTGTGTGCCATATGGGTTGGTTGTCCTCATAACCAAAGAGTGTGGAGACACTGGTATGGCATACAGGTGAGATGTAATGGTACATCTGCACTGAACGTGACCAACTCCGGAGCTATTTCTGCTGTCAAGATTTGCTCCGATGGGATATGGGTATAAATGTCCCTCCGACCTGAGACCGCCATGGTGACTTGCAAGCAACTCACTGCACTTAGGCACTGGACTACCTGAATTTCTAATTCAGTGACGAAAGGTTGCTGGGTGTAGTCAAGTACTTGACTTGTCGGTGCGTGTGTCAAGATGGGATTGACCACTCCAGTTTAGGAGCTGTGTACAGTCGTGTTTCAATTTAGCAAAACCTTGGCCAGGGTAGTCCTAGTGAGGAGTCACAGGACTAATTGAGTTGAGCACGATTCGGATGATATCATCAGGGTTGACAGTTTAACCCTGAGTCATCCTAAACACAGGGGTCAAAAGGGATGAATTATACGGTAACCATATTCACGTAGGTTCTGAATGTTGCGATTGCGATTATTCGACCTATCCGGTCGTCGGGTACCATTGCTAGATGGTCACTTCGATTAGTACAGAAATTGGTTCCTGTGCTACCGGCTTAGGTTCGAACCTGCGGGGTCACACACATTAGAGGTTCCTTTCTGATCTGATGGCTGATTATGAGTCTTATCTATCTGAAACTCTGTGATTGAGAATTAGGATTCTCTAATCATGAGTTCCACACATTTTGGGTACCGGGGTCAAAATTTTGAATTTCGAATTTTGAATTTGAAATTTGAACTCTTTGATCAGGGTTTCATATCGATGGTCTCTGATGCCTGATTGCCTATCGGATTTGGACTCAACATTTATGAGAGGTTTAATTAGTGATTTAATCACTAATTAACTCAATTTGATTGAGTAATTATTTTTGGATCAAGTCCAATTGAATTGGATTCAGTTTGGATTGACCCGATTAGGTTAAATGTTGACCTAATCGCTAAGGTGGTTTAGTCCCTGATTTGATCAGGGGTTAGGTTTAGTTAATTCCTGATTTGATTAGGATTTTATTAATCCTAATTAAGCCTAATTATGTTGGGTTTAATTTGGTCTAATTGTGCTCAACCTATTTTAAACTAGGTTGGCTCAATTTGAATCAAACCACCTTGTTTTAAATTCCCTGCGTCACCCAACTTCCTTGCACCCATTTGAATTCACGAGAAGAAACTTCTCGTGAAATTTTTCTCACGTAAAACCCTTCCCCACATCCTCATTTGTGCGCCATATGGATGGATAAATTAATTAGTTAGCCATTCAAATTCAAAGCATGTTTGAATTTGAATGGATAACTTATCACTTGCCCTTTCATCCTTATCCATTTTGTGCGCCACATTACTTACACGAGAAAAGGTTTCTCGTGAAACTTTTCCACGCACAAAGAGCCACACCCCTTCTCTTCTCATGCCCAAAAGGATAGGGATAAGTTGGTTTTCGTTTGAATTCAAATTTGATTTGAATTCAAATGTGTAACCTCTTGTCTTTATCCTCTCACGCGGATAAGACACGTTCGACGTTGTTTTAAAAAGAGGAGAAAGGTGGGACGTGCGTAGAAAAATTAGGAGAGAAACTTTGGGGCGTGAGGAAGGCTTCTGCGCAAGGTGAAGGTCCAAAACCTTCCGAGAGAAAAAGAAAGAAAAGAGAGAAAATTGGGCGCAGGGTTTTTGGTGTGTACCCTAGGGTTTCTACCTAGGGTTCGGAAAGTGAGATTGGTGTGCCACGAGTGTCGTGAGTCCACCAAATTTCAGAGAGAGATCCATCAGCCTCTCAAGTAACTGTGCAGACGATCCGGAGCATCCGAAAAGTCAGCACACATCGATCGAAGGAGTTCGATCAACATCTGCCATCAAAAGGATGAAATCACGAACTAGCATTCGTGAGGAGCTGATCAGACGGAAGCTTCGTGTGGACGATCCGCAGAGGCTAGACAGTTGGATGGCTGCAATGTGATGATCAGAGCCCTCCGACGGTGATCAGATTGCGGTGATCGACTACCCGCAAAAGGTGATGCGTTCTGAACACAGTACTGTAAAACGTTTACTGATTCAAATTTGAATTTCAAATTTAAATGCATGCTGTTGTATCATATTTAGATCCTAGTGTAGGGTTAATTAGTATTAATTAATGAGATTAATTAATAATTTCGCTGTAAAATAGTAATTTTGAAAAAGTTTTAAAATTACCATTTTGCCCCTGCACTAAATTTTCGCTTCAATTGGTATCAGAGCAGGTTCTAGAATATGATATACATATGCATGCGTAGATTAAGGTGTAATCTATAAGTTTAAATTTGAAATTCAAAATTTAAAATTCGAAATTCAAAAAGATTTGAAATTTGAAATTTGAAATTTGTTAGAAGTTTCAAATTTGAAATTCAAAATTTGAAATTTGAAATTTGGTTGAAATCTCAAATTTGAAATTTGAAATTCGAAATTTGAAATTTGAAATTCAAAATTTGAAATTTGAAATTTGAAATTTGGTTGAAATCTCAAATTTGAAATTTGAAATTTGAAATTCAAAATTTGAAATTTGAAATTCAAAATTCAAAATTTAAAATTCAAAGATTAAAAATTCGAAATTTGAAATTTGGTTGAAATCTCAAATTTGAAATTTAAAATTTGAAATTTGAAATTTAAAATTTGAAATTCAAAATTTAAATTTTAAAATTTGTATATTTAGATATACTTGATCCAAGTAGCAAGTAATCTAATTGGGTTGGTTGCCATGGCCGTCCGGTCATAGGAGAAAAGTAGGGTTTAAAGGCCCTCTCTTCCCATTCGATGGGGTCTCCTATGACGGTAGGGGTGCCGATGCAATTATATCCCATGCCGATGAAGCAGCGAAAGGACTTAATTAAGAAATTTATCATGAATATGTTAGATTAGATCTAAAAAAAATTTATGACTTTTTTTGAGTTATTTTCTGTTATGAAATGAGCAATAGAATTGCTGTTTATAAAATGTGCTGACCCGTTTGTGAAATGAGTTAACACATTTGGTGAACAGAAAAATAAAATCTTTCAAATTTGAAAATTGTTTTCGAAATGCCAAACCCTGACCCATCAGCCCAAGTACTTAATTAAAAGAATTAAGTGTTGTCTAGTAGGTCTAGAATTGTGAATTAAGACCTAAGACAATTGCATAAACTTTTGGGTCAATGGGTTAGATGAATTAGGTCCATAATTGGGTTAGACCTAAGGTTAGTTTAAAAAAATAGACTAATTGGAGTAATTGGTCAAATCTAATCAAAAATTGAATTAGATTAGGTCAAGGATACTCTAGACTCAACTTCAATAGTTGTAGTTGAATGGGTCCATGTCTTTAACTAGACCAAGATGGACTTAATTCATGGCTACGCGGTGGAGCTCTATTTACTAAGTTGATCAAAATTAAAACTAATGAACCGGTTGGTGTCTAAGGTAAGTTCGGCAGTTTTGACCAGTGGTTCTTAAGCGGGAGCTACTCGCATTGATTCGATCATTGACGAGTTAATGGCAAATCCCCACCACTGATCTCACTTACCTGGCCAATCTGGTAAGTTAGATTTTGATTAGATCACTTGGTGATTAGAGCTCACCCATGTCATTAGGTAAATCAGTATGACTGATTTAGGTGCTCCTAATGCCAGCTTTAATTAAATCCTTTTTAATCTGACTTGGTGAAGTCAGTGGGAGGATTGAAATTGGCTGGATGATTTCTTCTCTACTATTCTTTAATAAAATCCTCAAAATTATTAGGTCCCTAAAATGATTAAGTTATAATGATAACTAAGTCATAGCCTCCCATTAAGTGAATGATAATGAGTCCATTAGTTCAATAATCATTGGAGGCCCAAAGGCCTGGTGCTCATTGGCTAATGGAATTATTATTCATAATATGATAATTTGATTGAGTCTTTCTGATGGTGGTTAGGTTGGCCGGCCAAAGTCGGGCCTGATCATTTATTGGTCCGATTCACTAAATTAAGTCATGTTAATGGTTGGACCTAACCAGATCTTTTCAGTGGAGGCCAAAGCCTACTGATTAGGTTCTGGGGCAAAATAAATTACTAGAAGTTGTTTAGAGAAACAACTGGTTAAGAACCTACCCATAGATGCACATGGGTTGACCAACCAAAGTTGGGCTCGTGTGTAGTCTGTGTGGATTCTAGTACCCATTAAGGAATTAAAGTAATTTCTCGAATTGGAGGATGAGGCTACCAGTTCGTAAAAATATTGGGAAAAACTTTAGACTAAAGTCCAAGTCTTTAGTATTAATTTATGTACTAATAGAGGTCTCATTTTTCTTTAAGCAGCTATGGCCACTACCCTGTCGCTCCGGTCATTATTAGATAATGACAAGCTCATGGGACCCAATTTCGATAGCTGGTATCGAAAATTAAAAATCGTCCTTGAGCATGAACGGATCCTTTATGTAGTAACGGATCCAGCACCTGAGGAGCCAGCTCCGAACGCTAGTAAAGCGATCCGAGACACTTACTTGAAGTGGCTCAATGACCGCACCACCGTTCGATGTATTATGCTGGCAGCAATGAATGATGAGTTCAGCCGAAGGTTTGAGAACGCCCAGCCACAGGAGATGCTTCAAATGTTGAACGACTCCTTTGGCACGTCTGACGACGTTGAAAGGCACAAAACTAGTTGTGCTATTTTCAATGCTCGGATGAGGGATGGGGCCTCAGTCACTGATCATGTACTGTATATGATCGAGATGATTGAGCGCCTAAGCAAATTGGGCTTTCCTCTGCACGAGCAGCTCGATAAGGATGCGATCCTTAATTCCTTGCCCAAGTCCTTCCTCCCATTCCTTACTCATTTTCGAATGACAAAGCCTGCAGTAAACTACCACGGATTGTTGGGGTTGCTGCAGAACTTTGAGAAGGATCACTAACTCCATAAGGAGTCGGTGAATGTAGTGGGAGGGTCTTCTTCTCGTCGTCAACCCTTTGGGAAGGGGAAGAAGAGCAAGAAGAAGAAAAATAAGAAGGTGCAATCTCATGCTGGGACAGTAGCACGGGGTCAGACCAAGAAGCGCAAGCATGACCAGAGCCAGGCGGAGTGCTTCTTTTGCAAGAAGCACGGGCATTGGAAGAGGAACTGTCCTCAATACATTGCCTCCCTGGACCCGAACAGGCCAAAGAAGAAGCAAGGTAATTATATGATAACTCCTTGCAACTTTTCGATTTGTGATACTACTGCCTGGGTATTGGATACCGGAAGCCCTTATCATATTTGTAATTCGATGCAGGGTCTGCAGGTCAGTAGAAGATTTGATGAAGGCGAGAGGTTCCTGAATGTTGGAGATGGAAGCAAAGTTCCAGTTCTAGCTTTAGGAATCATGAGTCTTGTAATCAATTCTCGTAATGTAATTCTGAGTGAATGTCACTATTGTCCAAGTTTTTTATTAAATATTATTTCTGTAGGCCTTTTGGCCATGTATGGTTATGATTTTTTAATAAAAAAAATATTTGCAATATCATTTTGAATGGTGTTACAATATTTGTTGGACAATTAAATAATGGAATTTACTTACTATCACAGCCTGTTAATGTGGTTCAAAAATTTGGTAAACGCTCTAGAATAGATAATGTGTCAGAAGTCTACCTTTGGCACTGTAGGCTAGGTCATATCAATAAGAACAGGATAAACAGGTTGGCTCAAGAAGGAATTCTTGAAGTTAGTGATTGTGAATCACTTCCAACCTGTGAGTCATGTCTTCTTGGAAAGATGACCAAGTCACCTTTTACTGGAAAAGGTGAGCGAGCCAGTGAACTCTTAGATCTGGTACATTCTGATGTATGTGGACCCATGAGCTCAAGTGCAAGAGGTAGATTTTTCTACTTCATAACCTTCACAGACGACCTATCTAGGTATGGGTATGTCTATTTAATGAAGCATAAGTCGGAATCATTTGAAATGTTCAAACTATTCCGAAATGAGGTAGAAAAATAAACTGGGAAGTGTATTAAAACTCTTCGATCTGATCGAGGAGGTGAATACCTTTCCAATGAGTTTCTGACGTATCTAGGGGAGAATGGGATTCTCTCTCAGTGGACTCCTCCTGGAACACCACAGCATAATGGTGTGTCTGAAAGGAGGAATCGGACCCTGTTAGACATGGTTCGATCCATGATGGGGTTTGCTGGTCTGCCGATCTCCCTCTGGGGATATGCGTTCGAATCGGCTTGTTACCTTCTAAATAGAGTTTCGAGTAAGTCTGTAGCCAAAACGCCATATGAGATATGGATAGGACGTAAGCCAGTACTCTCGCACCTTAGGGTTTGGGGGTGTCCGGCTTATGTTAAACGTTTAATTACAGACAAGCTTGGATCTAGGTCTGACAAGTGTAATTTTATAGGGTACTCAAAAGAGACCAAAGGGTATTATTTCTACCTTGCTGATGAGCAAAAGGTGTTTGTCAGCCTTAAGGCAATCTTTTTAGAAAAGAAGTTCCTTAGTGAAGGAACTGTTGCCTCTAAAGTCGAACTTGACGAAGTTCGACAGGTGAAAAACCGACACATGTTACTGAACCTGAACCGAATTTGATTAGATCAGATCCAGAGCCCATTGATTATGCACCCTTAAGGCGGTCTGGTAGAGTACCACATCAACCGGACAGATATTATGGTTTCTTGATCCGGGATGGTGATCCTATCGAACTTGATGAAAATGATGAGGATCCGATCACCTACGTGGATGCAATGCAGAGACCTGACTCTGAGAAATGGCTAGAAGCCATGAAATCCGAAATGGAGTCCATGAAGGTCAACGATGTGTGGACATTGGTTGACCCACCCGAAGGAGTAAAACCCATAGGGTGTAAGTGGGTCTTCAAAAGGAAGAGGGGCGCAGACGGAAAGGTGGAGACCTATAAAGCCCGTCTGGTTGCCAAGGGATATCGTCAACGTTATGGTATAGACTATGACGAGACGTTTTCTCCTGTGGCAATGCTCAAATCCATTCGGATTATGCTTGCGATAGCTGCCCATCTGGACTATGAAATCTGGCAGATGGATGTGAAGACAGCTTTCCTAAACGGAGAGCTGGACGAAGAGGTGTATATGATACAACCTGAAGGGTTCACATCCACAGATGAGTCTAAGGTGTGCAAGCTACAGAGGTCCATTTATGGACTTAAGCAGGCATCTCGGAGTTGGAACATACGTTTTGATAGGACGATCAAAACGTATGGCTTCGTTAAGAACGGAGAAGAACCCTGCATTTATAAGTGGGCTAATGGTCCAGCAGTAGTATTTCTTGTATTGTATGTGGATGACATTCTCTTAATCGGGAATGATGTCCCTGCATTACAGGGAATAAAGATTTGGCTATCGTCACAGTTCTCCATGAAGGATCTGGGAGAAGCTTCCTACATCCTAGGGATGAGGATCTATAGGGATAGATCCAAAAAGTTGCTTGGCTTATCCCAGTCCACGTACATTGATACTATGCTGAAAAGGTTCAGCATGGAAAATTCCAAGAAAGGCTATCTACCGATAGGCCATGGAATTTCTCTCTCGAAGAGGGATTGTCCGACAACACCTCAAGAGAGAGAGCGTATGGGTAGGATTCCATATGCTTCGGTAGTGGGATCTATCATGTACGCCATGACATGTACACGACCAGATGTGGCATACTCACTAGGGGTAGTGAGTAGATACCAATCTGATCCAGGAGAGAATCTCTGGAAGGTTGTTAAAACCATCCTGAAGTATTTGAGAAATACTAAGGACCAGTGGCTTATATATGGTGAATCGGACTTGAGACTTATAGGGTTTACAGACTCTAGTTTCCAGTCTGATCGAGATGATAGCAAGAGTGTGTCAGGATTTATTTTTACCCTTAATGGTGGGGCTGTCTGCTGGAAGAGTTCCAAGCAGCACACTGTGGCTGATTCAGTATGCGAGGCGGAGTATATTGCTGCATCAGATGCTGCCAAAGAAGCGGTGTGGCTGAGAAAATTCATCACCGAGCTCGGAGTAGCACCCTCCCTTGTTGGTCCAGTTCTGCTCTACTGCGATAGCTCTGGAGTCATTGCTCAGGCGAAGGAACCAAAGGCACACCAGCGGACGAAGCATATTCTGCGCCGCTACCATCTCATCCGGGAGATCGTAGATCGAGGTGACGTCGACCTTCAGAAGATCGACGGGAAGGAGAACCTGACCGACCCATTCACTAAAGCCATTGCGGTGAAGAAGTTCAACGACTACAAGTCGAAGATGGGTATTAGATACTGCACCGATAGGCTTTAGGCCAAGTAGGAGATTGTTGGGAATAGTGTCCCAAAGCCAATCGTCAGCCTGTTGACGGTTGTGCTCCTTTTGTATTAGTACATGAATTATAAATAAATAAAAGTTATTTTGGTATTTTTTCATCACAAATGTTTCATCTTCTAATGAACTCCTGTGTTATGGTGAAGTCCTTAGGACTATTTAGACTCGACAAAGGAGGATTTGTCGTTTAGTCCTTAAACATGTTCGCGACCAAATGATACGTTGTTACCAAGGACGATAACATTTATCGAGCATAGGTCGTTGTGTGCCATATGGGTTGGTTGTCCTCATAACCAAAGAGTGTGGAGACACTGGTATGGCATACAGGTGAGATGTAATGGTACATCTGCACTGAACGTGACCAACTCCGGAGCTATTTCTGCTGTCAAGATTTGCTCCGATGGGATATGGGTATAAATGTCCCTCCGACCTGAGACCGCCACGGTGACTTGCAAGCAACTCACTGCACTTAGGCACTGGACTACCTGAATTTCTAATTCAGTGACGGAAGGTTGCTGGGTGTAGTTAAGTACTTGACTTGTCGGTGCGTGTGTCAAGATGGGATTGACCACTCCAGTTTAGGAGCTGTGTACAGTCGTGTTTCAATTTAGCAAAACCTTGGCCAGGGTAGTCCTAGTGAGGAGTCACAGGACTAATTGAGTTGAGCACGATTCAGATGATATCATCAGGGTTGACAGTTTAACCCTGAGTCATCCTAAACACAGGGGTCAAAAGGGATGAATTATATGGTAACCATATTCACGTAGGTTCTGAATGTTGCGATTGCGATTATTCGACCTATCCGATCGTCGGGTACCATTGCTAGATGGTCACTTCGATTAGTACAGAAATTGGTTCCTGTGCTACCGACTTAGGTTCGAACCTGCGGGGTCACACACATTAGAGGTTCCTTTCTGATCTGATGGCTGATTATGAGTCTTATCTATCTGGAACTCTATGATTGAGAATTAGGATTCTCTAATCATGAGTTCCACACATTTTGGGTACCGGGGTCAAAATTTTGAATTTCGAATTTTGAATTTGAAATTTGAACTCTTTGATCAGGGTTTCATATCGATGGTCTCTGATGCCTGATTGCCCATCGGATTTGGACTCAATATTTATGAGAGGTTTAATTAGTGATTTAATCACTAATTAACTCAATTTGATTGAGTAATTATTTTTGGATCAAGTCCAATTGAATTGGATTCAGTTTGGATTGACCCGATTAGGTTAAATGTTGACCTAATCGCTAAGGTGGTTTAGTCCCTGATTTGATCAGGGGTTAGGTTTAGTTAATTCTTGATTTGATTAGGATTTTATTAAGCCTAATTAAGCCTAATTATGTTGGGTTTAATTTGGTCTAATTGTGCTCAACCTATTTTAAACTAGGTTGGGTCAATTTGAATCAAACCACCTTGTTTTAAATTCCCTGCGTCACCCAACTTCCTTGCACCCATTTGAATTCACGAGAAGAAACTTCTCGTGAAATTTTTCTCACGTAAAACCCTTCCCCACGTCCTCATTTGTGCGCCATATGGATGGATAAATTAATTAGTTAGCCATTCAAATTCAAAGCATGTTTGAATTTGAATGGATAACTTATCACTTGCCCTTTCATCCTTATCCATTTTGTGCGCCACATTACTTACACGAGAAAAGGTTTCTCGTGAAACTTTTCCACGCACAAAGAGCCACGCCCCTTCTTTTCTCACGCCCAAAAGGATAGGGATAAGTTGGTTTTCGTTTGAATTCAAATTTGATTTGAATTCAAATGTGTAACCTCTTGTCTTTATCCTCTCACGCGGATAAGACACGTTCGACGTTGTTTTAAAAAGAGGAGAAAGGTGGGACGTGCGTAGAAAAATTAGGAGAGAAACTTTGGGGCGTGAGGAAGGCTTCTGCGCAAGGTGAAGGTCCAAAACCTTCCGAGAGAAAAAGAAAGAAAAGAGAGAAAATTGGGCGCAGGGTTTTTGGTGTGTACCCTAGGATTTCTACCTAGGGTTCGGGAAGTGAGATTGGTGTGCCACGAGTGTCGTGAGTCCACCAAATTTCAGAGAGAGATCCATCAGCCTCTCAAGTAACTGTGCAGATGATTCGGAGCATCCGAGAAGTCGGCACACATCGATCGAAGGAGTTCGATCAACATCTGCCATCAAAAGGGTGAAATCACGAACTAGCATTCGTGAGGAGCTGATCAGACGGGAGCTTCGTGTGGACGATCCGCAGAGGCCAGACAGTTGGGTGGCTGCGATGTGATGATCAGAGCCCTCCGACGGTGATCAGATTGCGGTGATCGACTATCCGCAAAAGGTGATGTGTTCTGAATACAATACTGTAAAACGTTTACTGATTCAAATTTGAATTTCAAATTTAAATGCATGCTGTTGTATCATATTTAGATCCTAGTGTAGGGTTAATTAGTATTAATTAATGAGATTAATTAATAATTTCATTGTAAAATAGTAATTTTGAAAAAGTTTTAAAATTACCATTTTGCCCCTGTACTAAATTTTCGCTTCAGGACTGCGGGGGAGGAGGAGGAAGATGGAGAAGGCCTGCGCATCGTGCGAGTTAATATAATAGTATATATATATATATGGCTCATCACTTGGACGATGTTTTATCATCAGAATTTTGCAACAATGCTTGCATATTTTCATGATATTTTATTTTTTAATTTTGTAACATGTATACATATTAGAATTGTATGAATTTCTCATTTACAAGCAAGCAGCTAAAAAAAAAAACTCTCAAATTGTTCTCAGTAGTCGCAAGCATGGCTATAACTATGGATTCATTTGGTTTATGAGAAGAACTTTTCTTCCCAGTAAGTAATTTTTCAAGAACTAACTTTCTAAAAAATTACTTTCTGATAATAGAATTTTGGCATGTTTAGTTGATCATGAGAAAGTGACTAATTGCAGAGAAGCTTACGTTTGGTTGAGCATCTATTTTTCTGAAAAAATTATATAAAATATCTATTATACCCTTTGTAGATACAAGACCATACAATTTTATTCTTAAATTTTATATAAATATAAATATTATATTTATATTAATATAAAATATAATAGTAATATATTATAATATAATATTAGATCATGATAATTTATTATATTAACATAATACTAATATATATTAATATTTTAATATAATAAATTTATTAATAAATATTTATTAAATATAATATTATATTAATATAAATATTATATTAATATTAATAAAAAAATATTATATTAGTGTAAATATTAAAATATCATAAATATTATAATATTAATATTAATATTATATTCATATAAATATTAGAATAATATTAATATCATATCGCCATCCAATATTTCATCATAACCATCTATTGATATTTTGCAAAATCCTAACCATAAATCTTAGAAAGATATTTTGGGAAAGAAAAAGTACCACTACTTTTCATCCAATGGGAAGTGCCAAAATTTATTTTTTTTCATGAATTTTTATTTTTTATGAAATATGAGAAATGACTTCTTATGAGAAGAATTTTTTCTACTCTCTTTCCTTTTGAAACTTCAACCAAGCAAAAGATTCTCCTCTATTTTTTTAGGAGCTACCTCTTCAACGAAATGAGTTACTGTAGCAACTCGGTGGTTGCATCTCTTTGTCCCCTTTTGTTTGGAGAAAATTTTATTTTAGAATATTTAAAAAATATTTAATTATTTTAAGTTATTCTTTTTCTATTTTTATAAGGAAAATGGTGGCGCTGCCATGGTTGGCCTATCGTAGCCATTGGTCGTCCCAAGGAGTGAGTCCAGGCCCTCCCAGGGAGCCTGGACTAGCGATCTAGTACATCGGTGGTTGCATTTGAAACCACCGATAATTCTTGAACGATAAATTGACTGGCGATCTAGTACATTCTCTCGCACTAGTTGTCTGTCTCTTTTGCTATGTATATGATCGCAACATCTTTTTACTTGTTAGACCATAATTGGCCCCGGTGGGTATTGGAGAAGGCATAATCTCAAGAATGGGAGCACAAACCTACCACAAGTTGCTGCAGTAGTAAAATCCAAGCGAGGATCAGGTTGCAGCATCTTTTAACTTGTTAGAACATAATTGGCCCCGGTGGGTATTGGAGAAGGTATAATCTCAAGAATGTGAGCACAAACCTACCACAAGTTGCCGCAGTAGTAAAACCCAAGCGAGGATCAGATTGCAACATCTTTTAGCTTGTTAGAACATAATTGGACCCGGTGGGTATTGGAGAAGGTATAATCTCAAGAATGTGAGCACAAACCTATCACAAGTGTCTGCGGTAGTAAAACCCGGGCGAGGATCGGGTTGCAACATCCTCTAACTTGTTAGACCATAATTGGCCCTGATGGATATTGGAGAAGGTATTATCTCAACAGTCTGAGAACAAACTTATCACAAGTTGCTTTGCAACATCCTTTTAGGCCATAATTGGCCCCGGTGGGTACTGGAGAAGGTATTATCTCAAGAGCGTGTGAGAACAAACCTATCACAAGTTGCTGCAATAGTAAAACCCAAGCGAGGGTCTGGTTGCATGGTCCATTGCTCCTGTCCAATTGGACATTAGGTTATGTGGGGTCCACCAATGACCTCAATCATGGATTCCACTTTGCTGATGGATCAAGACATGAATATATTTGAGTTATTCTTGGTGCACTGCATGCGGTGCAATAGTATTGCACCGCCTAATAATATTGGGACACTTAGTGCATTCAGATAGGACGGACATTTATTGCTGTCTAACATTTTTCTTTCTTCAAATTTTCAATGACGAAAATATTCTTTATGACTTCTTGATATCTTATATGACTTCCTGTGAGTGACTTTTTGTGAATATATATGACTTTCAGTGAATATATACTATTTAGGAAGTCATATGACTTTCTACGAATATATATGGCTTTCTGTAAACATATATATATTCACAGAAAGTCATATATGATTTTCTATGAACATATATGACTTTCTGTGAATATATATGACTTCTTGTAAATATATATGACTTTCTCTGAGTATATATAATTTCTTGTGAATACATATGACTTTCTGTAAATATATATAATTTTCTGTGAACATATATGACTACTTCTGTATATATGTTCACAGAAAGTCATATAGAAGTCGTATATGTTCACAGAAAATCATATATACTTGTAGAAAGTCATTTATATTTATAGGAAGTCATATATATTCAAAAAAAATCATATATGACTTTCTGTGAACATATATGACTTCCTGTGAATATATATATATATATATATATTCACAGAAAGTCATATATATTCGCAGAAAGTCACAAGAAGTCATATATATTTACAGAAAATTATATATATTCATAGGAAGTCATACAAGGTATCAGAAAGTCATAAAGGATATTTTTATCATTAAAAAATTTAAAAAAAAAAAGCTGGACAGCATTAAATGTCCATCCCATCTGAATGAGTTACGTGCTCCAATATTATTGGGCGGTATACTAGTATTACATCCATCCCATCTGAATGAGTTATGTGCTCCAATGTTATTGGGCGGTATACTAGTATTACACTGCATGCGGTGCACAAAAAATTACTCGAATATATATAACCCAGCTCGTTTGGGCCAATCAAACTAAAGAGGCCCGGTATCCATCAGTGGCCCTGCCGGGTCCAAAAGTAGCCTTTAACCCTTTCTCTAAACAAATCTACTAAACTAACCATCCTGGAAATATTAATCTATCAAATGGAAAAAAATGTAAGAAAAAATTTGATTGAATGCCAAATCAAGATTGATCACTTTTCGCCAAAAAAAAAAAAAAAAAGAAAGGAAAGAGAGAACAGATGAGAGGACCAACATAGGCAGCAATGACTAATCTTAAAATGGTTGTTGAAAGATATACAACAAAGAAAACTTACCAATGTCACACCTAATTAAAACCATACCTTAACCTTAATGATTACAAAAACATGGATTCAATTAAGTTGCATCTAATATGTTGGATAAGCCGCGGATCTCTTGGACCATCTTGTCCACAAGAGGACTTCCAGAACGATGGATGCTATTAGCAGGATAGCAAGATTGAAACCATAACCAATTTTCCAGGAACTCCCCGCACCTCCAACTTTAATCCCAAGAACGATATTAACTGCTGCAAAAAAGAGTGCAAGCCTTCCAGCCCACTGGTGGTACCAGTTCCAGTATTTGCGGATTTTGGAGTCCTTACCGGGTCGTAGAAAAAATGCTATCACCTGCACAGTGGGAATTACAATCAGAACAAGCATGAATGGAAGCATAGCAGAATTCATATACCCTGTTTTCAGTCAATCATTAGTTTCAGAAAAAAACCAGCTTTCATTATATTGTAGATGGAGAAACAGGCAGATGCACACCACTGAAAACTAAATTAAAGCATTTATGCCAATCAGTCCTACATGCTTCTCAAAAGGAAAAAGAGAGAGAACTTAGTAACCAAGGATATTAATTGCAAGCATCCTCACTTCAGATGTGCACAAAGAACAAAATCTAGAAGGCTATATCACATGCTTGAAAGCCACAACTTCTAGATAGAGATAGGATTGATGATAACTGGACAATTGTGCTAACCTTAAAGCTTGCTTTTTTAAAAAAAAAGAAAAGTAAAATTTAGCTACGTCATAGAATTTACTAACTTGGAGAATCCAATTTCATATTCTCTTAAATGATTAGAAGCTCTGTTGCTCTTATGAACAACATAACCATATTTCACTTTTGCCCTAATTCATTTTCTTCTTAGAGTTCCAATTAGCACCATAGATCACATTATGTTCTTATGCTCCAGGTGGAGCAGACCTATCATTGGAATTTGCAAGATCTCACATATTTACACTATGTGATACAGGCATGGAAGTACTGTTCTTGCATAGGAAAGGGGATTTGAGACCGTGATCTCTATCCGTTGGCATAAAAAATAAAAACACCCAAAAATGTTCAGAAATATTCTTAGACAAGTAAAAAAATCAGCTCACAGACCTGAAGAATACCCAGCACAAGGACAAAAATGCCAATGCCCCTGTGTGCAGTGACATTTGCATGCAGTTTGTCATATAGTGCGACTCCAGCCACCACAGCCGCAAGACCAAATACAAAACCAATAAATTGAATGACCACATGAAGGTAATACCATAATGGATCCCACTGCCTGCAGTATCTTGCAACAATGGCTCCTATAGGTAAGAGCACACCCCACCCAAATATAGCTAGTGCTCCATGGGTCCTTTTCAGAGTGGATGGATAAGAAGAAGGAGCAGAGGAAGTACCTGGAAACAAAGTCAAGTGTAAATTCTATACTGAAAAGAATTAGCCAATTAGTACAGTAAAAGTAGTTTGATCCAAAATGGTTCAAATATATCCAACATAGAATTTCATCCACTGAGAACTAAATTGAGATTATTCCCAAGATGCAATGACATCTATGTTTTTATTAGTTACAGCACACATGGACTTAAAAAGAAATGTCCATCGTATCAGGTGCAACGCAGCAAAAGGGTGATGAAAGTAAGAAAGTTGGGTATGCTCACTTGGTTTTAAGCTTAAGGTGAAGGTGATTGGACGGCTTGAATTGTTGCTGGGAGAGGTCGCTGGTGAAGCTTGGTTTAAATATTTTGGATTTAGATAATAATATTTATGAGGAAGGGTTAGATTACAGACTTCAAGGTTTTCCTAAGTAAAAGACTGAAAGTAGGGGGCTACTTTGATTTTCTAAAAGAGCTTTTGACTTATAAAACATGAGTGCACTACAAAGTAGGTCCAGTAAGAGGATCTTCTATTCCAGATGAAAACTTTGGGTATAAAATTCAGGGAATAGGATGAACTAAAATCATAAGCATGTATAGTCATTGTAATAGAGCATTCTGCAAATAGAATACCAGCTACAGGGAGTAGGTGCCTAATTAAGGCGAGATATATCAGGTGCTGTGCACCGATGGCAGATGGGCAGCTGCAAGAGAACATGCTGTAATATAATACCATAGTAGAAATAACAAAAGCAGGAAAAATGAAGGCTATTTTGGGTACATCTAGGAGAATCTGCAGGGATGTGGATTGAGGATTTTCCAAAAATTAAGTAACTTTGTTACATCTAACAATTCTCATTGGATTTTCCACAGATCCTTTGAGAAACTTACCTATCTGCATTTTAAGCATGTAGTTGTGCAAAAAAACATACTGCATGTTGACAAAATGAAGGCTATTTTGGGTACATCTAGGAGAATCTGCAGGGATGTGGATTAAGGATTTTCCAAAAAATTAAGTAACTTTGTTACATCTAACAATTCTCATTGGATTTTCCACAGATCCTTTGAGAAACTTACCTATCTGCGTTCTAAGCATGTAGTTGTGCAAAAAAAACATACTGCATGTTGACAAAACAATAAATAGAATTTCATAGCTAAATCACGCATTAATAACTTTACAGCCAGAAAAATGCTGAGAAAAATGGCGAGAGAAACAAAACCTGCTGAGAAGTCAAAGGAAATAGATGTCTTATCATCATGTATTGTTAGGCGCTTATTGACTGGAATTTTCGTCCCAAGAGCGAACAGAAGTTTCTGCTGAGTAATAGGAGCTGAAAATTTCAATTGAAATGCTATGTAGATTTTGGCCTTCTGAACAACTACTGTAGGTTGAATGGAGGTAGTCAGCAACTGTCCCTGGTTTAATTTGACTTCTGAACTAGACTTTCCACCTAAATAGTATTGTTCGATGTGAGGTATGCCGGTCTTGCCCATCCAACCCACCATTGCGCTGGAGCCAACCATCATTCCATCCTTTGAGAATCCCATCCCGACCCACCCAGTGGCATATGTAGTAGATAGGACAATGCTCAAAACATCGTCTTGGTCCTTGGAGTACTGCAAGAGCCAAAGTTTCATGTCATAAGAAATGCGAGGATAATTTAATATCAACTTCAATGAAAGATAGTTCAGACAACAAATGTTTCAAGAAACTTTTCTAATAATGAAAAGAAATAAAACTAGTAAATGATGTACATTGTGATACATTATGCCTTGTTCTTGTTGATTGTTAGACATAAAACTAGAAATCAAACCAGTAAGTGATCATTAGAAATGATATACAAATCTAATAATGAAAGACATAAAACTAGTGAATGCCAACATCACTAGTTGACACCCTCCGTCATGCTATTAAAACTCTACAAACATTATAGCAATTAGACGTTTGGGGTGCCATCTGTCGAGCGTTTGCTTAGCATTCTATGAGTCCATACCATCCAATTCCAACTCAAGTGAAAATCCTCATATTCCACTTCACAACCAGAAAATTCAGCGAGATCTCTTCACCTAGACAATGATTCATAGAAATGCCACGTCATCAGCACAAGAAGTGACCAGATCTAAGCACCGGAAAAATGTGTTGACTTTCCAAGTTCCGAATCCTAACTAAAGATCCATCACGTTATCTACATTGAGGATTCTATCAACGATAAATAAATGAAGGAGATGAAAGATGTTATAAAATGGAGCTATAATTACCCTGAGGATAAAATTATTCCAGACGGGAGTGCAGGCGAGGCCGGAATAATTGGTGAGGGCGGCAGGGAGGTCTTCCTCACAGCTCTGCGCACGGGCAGCTCCGATGGCGGCCCCGAGGGCGAGAATTAGAGCAAGGAAGCCACGCCCCATGGCCAACGAATTCCAAAGTAGTATTAGAGACTAAGGTGGAAGAGTGGGATACAAGCTGAGATGATCCAAAGAGTGAGAGGTGGAGGAGTAGGAGGGTGGGAGGTTGCAGTCGCTTGGATTTCAAGATGGATGAGAGGAATAGTATTTGGGTGGTGACAGGAATTGTGATGTGGGGTAGTGGTTGGTGAGCGGGACCGGAGGCCATGGAACTTTCTTTATCTCTTCAGATCCGCGAGTGTCGGCTCCTCTGCAGTGCATCGCACTGGCCGTCCATCGCAGGATGGACGGCCAGTAAACAACGCACGCCCAAAAATAATTGGGAGCAGGTAGCTAGAAGCGGAGAGGTGGGAGGAGAGGGAGAGTGGGTGCGATTATCAGTTTAAAATGTGATGCCGTTGGCCCCGGGATGCCGGCTAAAATTGGTCGGCAGCGCAGTACCTGTCATTATATATAATTATTGAAGCCTAACTCAAAAATTTAAACCAGTAGATGAAATTATTAAAGTCCAGCTCAGTAGCCTAAACTAGTAGGTGAATGGATACATCAATAAATAAGCACCCACCAAAATTCCCTCTGGAATTATTGCCACTTTCATGCAGATTGAAAAAAGTGAGCGCTTTGAAATCGTGTCAAATTCCAATCTAAAAATAATAGATGGATCAATTAATGATGTTGTCTTGAAAAATATTGATATGAAAGTAACTTTTTTTGTTCACTCCCTTTTGTTAGAGAATGAGAACATCCAACTAAGATCTTTATTCGTGTTATTTTGTTAGCAATTATAGACAAACAATGGCTAAAAAATGGCCATATTTGAATGCTCCTGATGTGCATTTGCAACATAAAGGAGGTCCGTAAAATGGTTTTGGCATCCCTTATATAATGTTATAATGATTGTTTATGCTGAACCAAAAGTTTTGGTATTGGTTGTCCGGAAGTACCCTGAACATGGGTTTAGAAGACAGCTGCACCGTGTTTAAGTCGCTAAGGTTCATTAGGGGACTAAAGGTTGTAAAAGTTGTAATGTATATATAGGTCATGATGCTGCCACCCGAGACTTTGGATGTTAGTGATAATGTGTCATCATCTTTTTTGGAGATTCCTACAATCAATGAATCGGCGACAGCATTGTCCTTCACCAACTCTGTGATTCATTAAGGAGCTCTTTTATCAACTTCAGTAAGGTTCATTAAGAAAAATGTATCATAAAATGTCACTGGCATTATTACCAAAGTAATGATGCTTTTATGATTAAAAAATTACAGGTAACTAACAGGGAAACAAAGGGCCAGGGATATAGGAAGAGAATATTAACTGAGAGCAAGAGAAAATCCACAAAAAAGTAGAAAAGAGTGTACTCACATTCGAAAAAAAATACACACAACCAGATAAGATCGAGTTATTGAAGGGTCGAAAAATTACCATGTAAATATTCAGCTTTACTTGTCCCAAAATTTGAATTTGAATTTGAATTAAGTTTTTTTTTTTTTTTCCCTTCAGACAATACCCAGGATTTGAACCGGAACTCTACAAGGACAAGTGCTTTGAGGTGAGGTCACAGTCAACTATGCTAAATTGCCGAATTTGAACAAAGTTGAAATGCTTATATCGATGATGGAACTGCAATGCAGCACTGTATTGCAGTGTTAGACTGTCAGATGTGTGCAAATTTTTTCCGAGTGAATTTTGTGTTACTAATGCCTTTGTCCTCTTAATAATTTTCCTTGTTGAATTTTGTGTTACTAAAGCCTTTGTCCTCTTAATAATCAACTGTTGTCCTAAGGATGGAGAAATTAGAATATGGTTACAAGAGCACTTGCTTGCATTGAAGCTAAGATGAATCTATGGGTATTATTTAGTCCACTTGACTGGTTGAAAGCCTAAACAAACATGTTCCCCGTGGTTATGGCCTGGTTTAATAATAGCTCGGATCTCGACACTCCTGTCATAGGAGGCATCATTTGACTTACCACTATGGAGAAACAGGGGACCTAACAACTAAATTACGGAAAATGGTTAGCTCCTTAGCACATATGTTATCATAAATAAACATGCCGAACTGTCCCATGATGATCCTATTTTCCATCTGCAATAACCTTTTCTGGTCGGTCATCTCAAGGACAAGCACGACGCAGAACATGACCAACAATCTTGCCGGTGCATTTTGGAAGGACGTAGGAACCCTTCATTACCCATTTTGTCTTGCATGGCCTTGTCCTCCGCCCTGACCACCCCGCACTCTCCGCCTTTAAAGCGGAATGCGTGCCCAACCGCTCTTCCTCCTGCCAAACCATGTCTCACAAGCACTCGTGACTTTAGCAACCGTATGTATACTAGGACCTGCAGCTCACAAGAGAGAAAGCTATGTTCTTATGATTGGGCGAAGGATCATAGAGATTATTCCTTGAACTTTTGGGCTTGCACAATGCCAATTTACTCCGGGGAACAAGAAAATTGTGATGCGATCACATCAAGTATTTTTATTTGTGAAAGCAAATGGGGCTTTAATAAACCTAGTGGTTGCATGACAGGATTTATAGGAGCACCTAATGTGACATTTGTTGATTAGATCTATAGCATAAGTGGAATCTGAACCAACATGGCAAGAATTGCATGTCTAATCTATATTTCATATCGATTAAATTGCTAGAGAATTTCTCTTGAAAAAAAAAAAAAAAACAAAAGAATCATTCAACTGGTGATATTCTTTATTCTTTTCTCTCTCTAAGCGAAGCCATGTAGAACTAAAAAAAAATCATTCAACTACATCATTTTTGAATGAGTTACTCGTTTGTTTGTATTTTTCTTGACCGCATGCATGCAACCACCGTCCATGACCTCATTTTGCCTTTGATTCCACAATCCACTATATTGATCTAAATACATACACTAAAATGACCATACTTCAATGGATTTCTTAACCATTGTTGTCACGGTCAAGGATTGGATGGCTCGAAATTCTAACAATAGTGGGCTACTCGTGGCTACAGTGGATCACGTTAAATTTTTCAATAGTTTATCCCGATCGGCTATACTGAATTTTGGCCATTTCGAGCTTCACAATTTTACTTTTAAAAGATACCTCACGAACGAGAGAATATCTCATTTCATATTCCATGTATGCCAGAATTCTTCTTCTTCTTCTTCTTCTTCACTCACAATTGATGTTAGATTAAAGATCTCCTCCTCCGAAAATACATGTAATTAATGCCTTGCACACACATTGCCCTAAAAACTTCCTAACAAATAACACCAAATCATTTCTATATATGGAAGCCTTTCTATCTCTTCAACATATATAAAGATTATGATTCAAGTACCCCAACACGGACATCCCACAAATCCAAATAAATATGTTCCACAAAAAAGAAGTTAAAAAATAGAAACTCAAATATACAAAGGATCCACTTTAACGACATCCATGCAAAGCACTAAAACCAAATTAAGAGTAATAGACAATACTATATCATCCATTCACGGAAATTCTTTTTGTTCTACCAGAGGTTGATGTCAAACCGGTAGGACCGATCGCAAATATTGTATACCCACGGACATCTGTTTGGGATCCCCAGCGAGCTTTTCGGAGGTGATCAGGAGGTGAAGGGATCCTCTCCCACGTAGTTGCCGGGTGGGTCGTAGTTGCAGCTGATGATGACGCCGCCTTGGTAGCACTCGACGCGGGCGCATCCGACCCTGACGGTGCTGTTCCACACGATCTGCGTGAAGTGGCCGCACATCTTCCCTGGCCAGCACGACCTGTCGGTCCGGTTGTAGTAGAGACGCTCGTGGGCCCAGTTCTGGACCGCTTCCTTGGCCTTCCAGTCCCACCCCGTCCCCCAGAACATGTTCTCCCCGTAGGGGCCATGGGAGTGGATCGTGTCGCAATTCTCCCGCCTCTGCTCCGCCCACCGCCGCGCGTAGCGAGCCAGCCTCCGGTCCCACACGTATGGCCTCTCGCCCGCAAGCGTGCGGATCGCGTTGTGGGCTACCAGGAACTCGCGGGCCATCATCTTGTAGCTGCCTCTGCCGCGGGTGAAGGAGACGAGGCCTGGAGGGTTTGTGGGGGGTTTGACGTCTCCGACATCGGCGACGGGTGAGGGGTCGGCGGAGGTGGGAGGTGCAGAGGGGAGGAGGGTGGGGGAATGAGCTGTGGGAAGGCAAAGGGGAGGAAGAGGAGGAGAGAGAGGAGGGGAAGGGAGAGGGGGATCGTGGGGCCCGCCATCCCTTGGCGAAGGGGAGGGAGAGAATAAGCGGGGAGGGGAGGGCGTTGGAGGGAGGTTTTATTCGAAATAAACGGGTGGTGGAACAGGATACGAGCTTGGTCTACGGTGTGGAGGAGTCACCACGACCATTGATAGAAACCGGAGGACGCCAAGTTTGGAGGAGGGACAGGGGTTGAAGGTTTACGACCACGGATTGGTTTAGACCGCCGAATATGGTGCCGGCCAGGATCATTTATATAGGGCGCTGGAACGAGTTCTTAAGGGAAGTTGAATCATAAGGGAATTTATTTGCCGGATTTACATATGATCCTGGAAACTTGATTTTAGGAGAGGAGATTGTTGAAGGAAATGATCAAATTAACGATCACAAAGAAGGATTTGGATAATTTTATATTAATTTGCTTCCAGCAAAACAACTAAACTGGGATTGGGTCCGAGATAGAACATCTGATAGGAAGTAACGGAAAAGAGGAACTCATGCGCTCTGTTATTAAATTTACAAGTCAATAAGAAAACTTACTAATGAAGAAGAAAGCATTAAGCTGGAGTTTGTTGTGCCACCACCATTGATCTCAGAATGAAAGAAAAAAAACATAATCCTACCAGGATTTTAGTTAATTAGGAAATTAATTTGCTTGTGGTGATAATGTTCGTTGCCTTCATCAATTAGCATTACTGAGCATACTTTATATGTAATTTTCAATCTTGTGCAAGATGGACTGTTGATGACATGTAACATGTTTGATTTTTTTTAAAAATTTTTTATGAAAGGGAATTCAATTTTTTCTTTTTTTAATAAAAGGATGGGAAGCCTATCGAAATTTATCGAGCTTTTTTTTTTTTTTTTTTTTTTTTTTTTTGTATTGATGTATATTTTTATGCAATCAATTTTAGACTCTGGCAGACACTGATCTCCCAGGTGTCAGATTATCTCTTCATTCCCAGGTCGAGCTGGGAGGGGGTTGGAAGTCGGAGCAAGATTTAATATTTATATCGCTCAGGGCTGCGGACTACTATCTCTTTCGTTTCAGCACTTGAGGACTGGTGGTACCTCTTCTGTTTCAACACTAAATACATCTGTTGCATCTATAGACCAAAGACCACGGTGGTAGCAAATCAAGTTCTTATTTTTGCATGATGATGGTTGGATTCCAAACAGACATGCCATCGTCTAGATCAAATTTCTTAATCTTCATATGTAACACTTGCAATTAAAGACTGTTTTGCAGCTCACTATATGATGAATCTAAAATTTTCTTAATCTAAATTTGAAGTACCAAGGTTCATTTTATCAGTGCACTTCTAATTTCCAACGCCATATTAGTACTAGTTCATCATCTGACTAAACCAACCCTTTTAGCCGACATTAATCTTTTTGAGATGATTTTAGCCAACAGTTTTCACCATAGATTACAAAGAACAAGTAAACAAGTCATGTTTTCTCCCAAAAAAAAAAAAGGGTAAAAAGGCATCAAACCATAATAAATGTCCAAACGCTTACTTTCTACTTTTGCTGAACAATTGTGAAGTTTCTTTAATTTCATGACCATTGGTTAATTACAAAACCAATAGAGTGAACATCTAACAATCCAGCTTATATTTGCGTGCGCCTGTCTAAAGACGGCCAATCTCAGAAGATTAACTTTGTCTTCTATGATCTTGGAATTGCATCCTTTATGAGCCTAAGAGATTCGGTCAAGTCATCCAACAGCTGGTTAGGATTTGGTATTGTCAACTCATCAACTGCTACAACTATCTTCATTGTGTTCGTGTAACTTTGGAAATGAAGAGTGAGGGCCTGTTAAAATTCCAATTGAAGCAATCAAAAAAATGACAGTGGGAGTAGTGCCTGAAGTCGCTCTCTATGTCTAAGAAACCATAATATAATGTACCATGAAAAATAGATGCTAAAGGTTAGAAAATTATAAAATGACAGTCAGATCATGGACACCAAGATTCCTGTCCCATTGAGATGAGTAGCCACCTCTCCAACTGCTCTAAAATTTAAAGTTTCTCTTTTTTGATGATTAACTGATATTCTGGTGGCTTAAGGAGCATAACTAGCGTTGCATATGATCCATCAGCAAGAGGACAGACTAGTGCAGAATGTATAGTACTACACTAGTTATCATCTTAAAGAAGCTTTTGCAAATAAAATAAAAGAAAAACCAACTTAACTTCGAAGATTATTATGGACTAACTTACATGAGGGTGCCCATAAACACTGGGAGCAATGTAGACCACTGGATGGCCACAAAACCCAATCTTTTCGATTGGACCAACAATGTTTGAGAACGATACTGTCGTGTGAGTAACCATTCTGCGACACAGGGCAGCTGCTGCCTGTGATTCATAAAGACACAACAGGCATAAGATGTATTTAAATGT
This sequence comes from Elaeis guineensis, assembly GCF_000442705.2. Lineage (NCBI taxonomy): Eukaryota > Viridiplantae > Streptophyta > Magnoliopsida > Arecales > Arecaceae > Elaeis > Elaeis guineensis. Next base: position 9,359,801 of record NC_025998.2, on the reverse strand, counting down.
TACGCACACTTAAGAAAACCATACAAGGGGAATAAAAGCATATATTAGCATGAACCTGAGATTTATACTACAAACAGATACAGAATGAAGGAGGAACGGAAGAAAGAAGATCACCATGAGCTTTGTTGGGAATAAAATACCCACAGCCGGAACCCACGGCAGCTCCGCCCGGACTCCTACGGGAGTCGGGCTCCGCCGCCATCAGCAAGTGCAGTTCCGCCCGGACTCCTACGGGAGCCGGGCTCCGCCGCCATCAGCAAGTGCAGCTCCGCCCGGACTCCTACGGGAGCCGGGCTCCACCGCCATCAGCAAGTGCAGCTCCGCCCGGACTCCTACGGGAGCCGGGCTCCGCCGCCATCAGCAAGTGCCCTACGGGAGCCGGGCTCCGCCGCCATCAGCAAGTGCAGCTCCGCCCGGACTCCTACGGGAGCCGGGCTCCGCCGCCATCAGCAAGTGCAGCTCCGCCCGGACTCCTACGGGAGCCGGGCTCCACCGCCATCAGCAAGTGCAGCTCCGCCCGGACTCCTACGGGAGCAGGGTTCCACCGCCATCAGCAAGTGCAGCTCCGTCCGGACTCCTACGGGAGCCGAGCTCCACTGTCGACATCAGCGCAGCTCCGCCCGGACTCCCACGGGAGCCGGGCTCCGCTCTCAGTATCGGCGGCTGGTAAGCTCAATCCGGACTCCTACCAGAGCCGGATTTCACCCTTAACTTTGTTTGCAGTGCAGCTCCGCCCGGACTCCTACGGGAGTCGGGCTCCACCGCCATCAGCAAGTGCAGCTCCGCCCGGACTCCTACGGGAGCCGGGCTCCGCCGCCATCAGCAAGTGCAGCTCCGTCCGAACTCCTACGGGAGCCGGGCCCCGCCGCACCGCCATCAGCAAGTGCAGCTCCGCCCGGACTCCTACGGGAGCCGGGCTCCGCCGCCATCAGCAAGTGCAGCTCCGCCCGGACTCCTACGGGAGCCGGGCTCCGCCGCCATCAGCAAGTGCAGCTCCGCCCGGACTCCTACGGGAGCCGGGTTCCGCCGCCATCAGCAAGTGCAGCTCCGCCCGGACTCCTACGGGAGCCGAGCTCCACTGTCGACATCAGCGCAGCTCCACCCGGACTCCCACGGGAGCCGGGCTCCGCTCTCAGTATCGGTGGCTGGGAAGCTCAATCCGGACTCCTATCAGAGCCGGATTTCACCCTTAACTTTGTTTGCAGTGCAGCTCCGCCCGGACTCCTACGGGAGCCGGGCTCCACCGCCATCAGCAAGTGCAGCTCCGCCCGGACTCCTACGGGAGCCGAGCTCCACTGTCGACATCAGCGCAGCTCCGTCCGGACTCCCACGGGAGCCAGGCTCCGCTCTCAGTATCGGCGGCTGGTAAGCTCAATCCGGACTCCTATCAGAGCCGGATTTCACCCTTAACTTTGTTTACAGTGCAGCTCCGCCCGGACTCCCACGGGAGCCGGACTCCGCTCTCAGTATCAACTGCTGCTCCGTCAGGACTCCTACAGAAACCGGGCTCCGGCCGTTACCGAACTCCAATCGACAGATCCGCACCTCCTGACAGGCCCTCAAAATGGCCACGACCCTGCTCCACTTCCTGTGGCAGACTCCGCGCAGTACCATCATTCCCTGACAAGCCGCAGTGGCCATAGCCGCCCTGCTCCACTTCCTATGGCGGACTCCGCACAGCTCCACTATCCCCCGGCAAGCCACAGTGACGGCCACGAATCTGCTCCACCTCCTGCGACGGATACCATGCGATTCTCCTGACAACGGACGCTGCTCCACCCCTCGTAACAGACTCCACGTGGCGGGTCGAGGTGATGCCCACGTGTCTGCTCCATTATATTTCGCAATCAATTCCCCTGACCATGGGCAGCCCACTACCAGGCGGTTACAAACATCACCATCAGTCCGTTGCCTCCCCCGCCTATAAAAGGGGGACTCAGATACGTTATTCTTTAAGCTCTTTTGCCTTATCTCAAAACTCTGCTAAACTCTCCGTTCGAGCACTCCATTCTTGTTGAGGCAGAGAACTGACTTGAGCGTCGGAGGGTCTTGCCGGAGCAACCCCACCTCCGGTTTAGACTTCCCTTGCAGGTCCCGGCGGCGACCGCGGCTTCCTCAACTCCAGCTTCTCCGGCGCAGGCGGATTTTTGCACCAACAGGATTGGCGCTAGAGGAAGGGGCTGTGTCTTCGCAGCACCCTTGTTCTTGAAGGAGCGCTCAACGGAGCCGTCTCCGGCCATCTCTCCGTCATCTACTCCTAATCCTCCCCCGCGAGATCGACACCCGATGCCTCCGCACAGGGCGTCCACCCGGCGGTCCACGACCTCCGCGGCCAGATCTCAGGCTCCGGCCTCCCCTCCCGTTTCTCAGCCAGCTCCTCCTCCCCCTCCGGCGACGGCGGTCGGCGCGGAGCAGTTTGACTTGCTGGCACAGCAGGTCAAAGGCCTCGTCGAGGCCGTACAGGCAATGCAGCAGCAGCCGCCGCAGGCGTCGGCGCATCCGGAAGGGGCATCTCCGGAATGCCAGAACCCGACGGCAGGACGGGCCACCTGGGCCAGCCGCCCCGTCCTTCCCGGGAAGGCGAATCCAAGGGTGGAGAGCCCTTAATCGGACCACGACTCCACCCCTGGGAGATCCCTACCCCCGTTCTGCCAAAGGACCCTCGAGACTCGAAGTCGAGAGGATTTCCTGGACCGGAGGCTCCAGGAGATGAACCGACGGATCGAAGAACTCCGCCATGCGCCTCCCGCTTACGGTGAGGATATCTGCACTGACCCTCCCTTCTCCCAAATGATTATGCAGGAATCGATCCCGCCGAATTTCAAGCTTCCTCAGTTCGAAAGCTACGACGGGACGTCGGACCCGGTCGATCATCTGGAGGCCTTTCGAACGATGATGCTGCTCCACGGTGCTCCTGACGCCATCTTGTGCCGGGCTTTCCCGTCTACCTTGAAGGGAGCAGCAAGAAACTGGTACTCAGCTCTGAAGTCGGGTACCGTATTCTCCTTTGACCAAATGAGCCACCAATTCGTGGCCCATTTTGTCAGCAGCCGACGTCCCCGAAAAGGTTCGGAGTCCCTCATCAACATCAAGCAGAGGGAAGGGGAGTCCATACGGGCCTACATCAACCGCTTCAACATCGCGGCGTTGGAAGTCCGGAACTTGGACCAGTCGGTTGCCATGGCCGTCCTGAAAGGCGGCCTTCAGAAGAATGATCTCTTATACTCTCTGGAGAAGAAGTACCCCAGGGATTTTGCTGATCTGCTGGCTCGGGCTGAAGGATACGCCCGAGCGGAAGAGGCCTTCAGAATGAAAGATGAAGAGACTGCGAGGGAGCGCCAGGCGGGAAATTCTGGTAAGCTCGCAGTCGAGAAGAGGCCAAAGGAAGCCCGGCCTCGCTCCCGATCCCCTCCTGGGCATAAGCGCGCCCATACTTCCCCCCCGGGCGCGCAGGCAGAGGAGCCCGGACAACAGGTTTCGGCGGGGTTCCCCGCCAGGGAAGTTCCGCAGCTACGCCCCCCTCAACGCCTCGAAGGCCCAGGTACTGATGGAGGTCAGGGAGCTGCTTCCTAGGTCGGAGAGGATGCGCACGTACCCCGGGAAGCGCAACCCCAACAAGTTCTGCCTCTACCACCGTGACCACGGCCACGACACCGAAGAATGCATCCAGCTCCAGGACGAGATCGAAGAGCTCATCCGGCGAGGCCGACTCGACAGATTCATCCGCCGCAGGCCTGAGGGTAGAGGAGACCGGCCGAGAGCCCTCCCACCGCCCGAACCACAGAAAAGGGAGGAGCAGCCCGGGGACCGGCCTCCTATCGGGACCATCGACTCCATCGCCGGAGGGCCTCAAGGAGGAGCGGGAGAACTGTAAATGTATTGCTTACTATTTCATTTTGAATCTACTTTTCTTTCTAGCTAACGCGCTCCTCCTACTTAACGCGGATGTATTATGACTGGATATGACCCCTCCAAAAACAACGGCCATGTCGGGAACAGGAGGAGAACCTCATCCTGACATGAGCAAAGTCAAAGGCCCGATTCTTTTAGACCGGATGAGGGGAGAGGCCTTACAACGCCCTAATGTGCCCCCACAGCCCTGTTAGGGACAGGAGGAGAACCTCGCCCTAACTTGAGCAAAGTCGAAGGCCCCGTTCTTTTAGACCGGATGGGGGGAGAGGCCTTACAACGTCCTAATGTGCCCCCACAGCCCTGTTAGGGACAGGAGGAGAACCTCACCCTAACTTGAGCAAAGTCGAAGGCCCGGTTCTTTTAGACCGGATGGGGGGAGAGGCCTCGCAACGCCCTAATGTGCCCCCACAGCCATGTCAGGAACAGGAAGAGAACCTCGTCCTGACATGAGCAAAGTTGAAGACCCGGTTCTTTTAGACCGGAGGGGGGAGAGGCCTTACAGCGCCCTAACGCGCCCCCACAAGCCAGGCTGATAACGAGAACCTCGCGCCGGCTCAAGCAAAATGGAAGACCCGGACTCCTACGGGAGCCGGGTTCCACCACCAAGGTAAGCTTCGCCCGGACTCCTACGGGAGCCGGTTCCGCCGCCAGGAAAGCTTCGCCCGGACTCCTACGGGAGCCGGGTTCCGCCGTCAGGAAAGCTTCGCCCGGACTCCTACGGGAGCCGGGTTCCGCCGCCAGGAAAGCTTCGCCCGGACTCCTACGGGAGCCGGGTTCCGCCGCCAGGAAAGCTTCGCCCGGACTCCTACGGGAGCCGGGTTCAGCCGCCAGGTAAACTTTGCCCGGACTCCTACGGGAGCCGGGTTCAGCCGCCAAGAAAGACTTCGCCCGGGCTCCCAAGAAAGCCGGGTTCCATCCGCTACTTCGCCAGCAAGGGTTAAGAATGGTGGCGAGGCTTGGCCACATGACGAGATCGGATGGAAGGGAAGAGCCCCTTCCCACGACGACCTCTAAGCCAAACAGGCCAAACGACGAGAAAGGGTCAACGAACGACAATATTGGTGCTACGCGCGGACAAGGTAACACAAAGTGCTTTTTCCTCATTTTCGATATATGTACTACAGGGCCAGGACGGCCAGAGAAGGAGGGACAAAACGACAAGAGAAAAAGGGGCAGCTACAAAAAGAGGGTGACTACAAAAGGACTCTAAGGAGGTCCTGCTCCCTCTAACCTAGGGTGATCACCTCCATCCCTCGACCAGGACTGCCTCAGGCTCTCCACCGTTTCCTCTAGTTCTTCCTTCTTTTGCAGCATATCCTGGAGCGCCTGACGAAGTCGCCGGCTCTCAGCCTCCGCTTTCCGATGCCACTTCCGCAAAACTTCGGACTCCGCCTCTGCGTCCGCGACGGCCTTCCGCTCAAGCCCCAGTTGGATTTTTACTTGTTGGAGCTCGGCTGTCTTCTCCCCAAGGGAGACAGAAATCCCTTCGACGGTGCCTCTCAAGGCTTGGAGCTCTTCGGTATCTTGGGCGTTAGCAAGCTGCGCCCTAGTGACCAACTGCCCCTGGAGACGAACAACCTCGTCCGCCGCCCGACGGAATCTTCCTTTGTACTCTTCTACCTGCCGGCGCCAGCTGGCCCGCTGCACATCGTGGCTCACCTCAGCATCCTGAAGCTGCCTCTGGAGGTCGAAAACTTTTTGTGACCATATCTGCTCGTCCCGCGCTGTGAGCCGGGATGAGTTCCCTTCCAGTTGGCCGATCCTCCTCTTCGCAGCTGACAGCTCCACCTTAAGGGCGCTGATCCTGGCTTCTTGAGCCCAAGTTCAATCGCTGGCGCTCTTCGTGCATTCCTCGAGCTTCTTTGCGAAGTTCGCCTTCCTCCGGCTGTAGTCCATGATTGCTTTCACTTGGAGACTCCTGAAGTGGGCGGCCTCAGTGGCGGCCTCGGAATAGCATTTTTTCGACTTGCGGAGCTCGTCCTCCAACTTTTTCAGCTTCTTCGTCAGGTGAAGGACCTCCTTTTTTAGCCGTTGGATAGTTGACTTCAGTGGGACACCCAGGGGCAAGGAGAGTGCTTCGACGGGACACTGCCATCGGAAGAAGCAAACGTCAAAGACCAACTTATTACAAGAAGAAAGGCAGAAAAGAAGGAGCGGGGGGAAGGAAAGGCCATCCAATAAGAAATTCAACTTTATTGATTAATTTTGAAGACAAGCGGAAAGGAAATATGACGACAAAAGAAAGATACAAGATCGGAGGTCTCAGACCTCGGGGGCAGGGGGTGGAGAGCTCGGCCCGGGGGGCGCGACTGCGGCAGCAGCAGACGGAGGGGCGGCCTCGTCGTCAGACTCCTCCAAAAAACCGAGATCAAGGTCGGGGTATCGGCTGGCCACCCTCTCCCGGCAGAGCTCGAACCCCTAGGTGAACGCCTCCAGGCCGAACTGGACGTTCAGCTCCCTCATCTCCGCGGAGGCCTTGAACTCCTCCACCGCAAGGGTCCTGGCCTCCGAGACCAGAACCGGAGTTTGCTCGGCCAGATGGGCGACCTCGGCCTCCGCCTTCCTTGCCGACTCCTCCAAGCTTCACCTCTCCTCCTCCCGGACTCGTCTTTCCTCTTCCCGGTCTTGTCTCTCTCTCTCCAGGGCCTCCCGGAGGGCGGCCACCTCGGCCGTCTTCGCTTGAAGACGAGCAACCTCGTCTTGGCAGCGCTCCTCCGCCCGAAGAAGATCCCTTCTCATGCGGCCCGACGCCTCGACATAGGCGAAGAGCTGGTGCCCGATCTGCAGGGACAGATAGAGAATCACAACGAAGACCGAGCAACTGTGCCAGTAAAAATCCGCTTACCTCAAGAAAGGACCCCAAGGTGTCCCAAGCCCGCTGCTCGGGATCGGCACGGTCGATCCTCTCCACGACATCGGACAGAATGCAACCATCGAGCAGCCGACGAATCAGAGCCTTGTCGTTGAAGGGGTTCTCCGATCCCCCTCGGAGCAGACGGACTCGTCTGCAGCGGTTCGGTGACTGCTCGGCCGGCGGGCCACCGATTTTCTCCTCCTCCCCGCGGCGGGCGCCTCCACGGGGCGGACCTCCGGAATGGGGACCCCGGTCGGCGGGCTCCTTGAGGAGGCCCGGGGGGCCGCTGGCTCGGCATCCGAAGGAATGTCGATTGCCGGGGTCGCCTGGGCGGGGGCGGCCAAGCTCGTCTCCTCCACCCTGGCCCTCTTCGCCGAGCCAGAAGTCATCGCGCCCTTCCTTTTCTGGGCTCTCATGGCCTTGGCGAGCATCCGTGTGGCTTCGACATCCATTGCTAAAAAAAAAAAAAAAAAAAAAAAAGGAAAAAGAAAAGAAGAAGGAAAAAGCGGCATCGATCAGTCCAAAAAAAAAAAAAAGAGAAGAAGAAAGGAAAAAGAGAAAGAGAAAAGAGGAGAGAAAGAAAGAGAGAGAAGAAGAAGACAAGAAAAGGAAAGATATATACTTGCTGGATCCTGAGGGCTCAGGCCGATGTTGAAAAGAAGCTGCTCCCTCAGTAGGTTCGGAAGAGAAGAAGCGGGGTAACTCAGGAGCTTCTGGGCGGCTTGAAGGTCGTCCTCTCCCAGGCTGGGAGCCCGACGGACGGAATCCCTCAGAGACCCCCAAGGGGGCAGGCCCAGTTTCAGGGTCGGACAGTAAATGAAGAGAAATTTCTCCTTCCAGTTGTGAATCGAAGAAGGGGCGCCCTTCAGCAACCCCTTCTTACCGAACTGGGGGGAGAAGTACCACCAGTCCTTCGTTGAAGGATGGCGTTTGAAGGTGTAGAAATGTCTGAACAGGGAGAGGGAAGGCTGGACCTCGGCTATGTGACAGAGAGAGAGAAACCCTATCAAAAACCTAAAGGAATTCGGGGCGACAGAGGTGAGAGAAATGTCTAAGAAACGAAAGAAGGCGGCAACAAAAGCAGGGAGCGGAAGCCGGAGTCCGGCACGGAATGCCTCCTGGTACAAACAAAAGCGACCAGGAGGGGGAGCGCTGGCCCGGTCAGAGGGGCCAGGAAGCTCCAGGTCGTACTCTGAAGGGACCCCGTACCGAGCCCTTATCAGGAGAAGTTCGTCCGGAGTCGACGAACAAGGAATGGCGCCCGATGCGAAAACCGGACGAGGCCCTGCCCCGAACGCGGGTTCATCCGCAGAGGCAGGGGCCTGGGGGTTTGAAGCAGAAGAACTCCCAGAACTTGCGGGGGCAGAAGAATCGGAAGACATTTTTCTTTGGGGGAGAACCTAAAGGACCCTAGAAAAGCAAGACGAGAGGGGAGGGAGACACCGGAGGTCAACTCAGGAGAAAATACAAAAGTGAAAGGAGGAGAGGACCCTAGGCGGTGAGAAGAAGAAGGTGGGCACTAACCTATCTTGCTCTGGAGGCCTGGGGAGTGAGAAACGGAAGGCGCCTACGGCTCGAGAGGGCGTTCGTTAGAGCGGACTCTCGGGGAGATGACAGACGCCAGCAAGAAATCAGAAACGGAGTGGGGCACCTGAAGGGGGAGGACGGGTTTAAATAGGCCCTGGGATCTGGCGCCATAATGATCTCGAATCCCCCCAGGCCAGTCCGCATCCGACGCGTGTCCCACTCCCCGTGGCAGGAGGCTGAGGGTGGCTGGCGGTTGGCAGGGTCATAATTGCGCCGTACCTAGGCCAGCGTACCTGCGGGGTCTTCGAAGCGTCCTCTCGTACCGCCCCAATTCGAAAAGACTCCAGCACGCGCTCATTTAATGCCAAAATATCTGGGAGCGGCGGGGCGCGGGATTCGAAGGGACGGTTCCGGCTGTACTTCTGTGTACTTCCTTCGTTTGAAATTCAAAACTCGGATGTAGGGGGACTGGTGTTGGGTATAAAATACCCACAGTCGGAACCCACGGCAGCTCCGCCCGGACTCCTACGGGAGCCGGGCTCCGCCGCCATCAGCAAGTGCAGCTCCGTCCGGACTCCTACGGGAGCCGGGCTCCACCGCCATCAGCAAGTGCAGCTCCGCCCGGACTCCTACGGGAGCCGGGCTCCGCCGCCATCAGCAAGTGCAGCTCCGCCCGGACTCCTACGGGAGCCGGGCTCCACCGCCATCAGCAAGTGCAGCTTCGCCCGGACTCCTACGGGAGCCGAGCTCCACTGTCGACATCAGCGCAGCTCCGCCCGGACTCCCACGGGAGCCGGGCTCCGCTCTTAGTATCGGCGGCTGGTAAGCTCAATCCGGACTCCTATCAGAGCCGGATTTCACCCTTAACTTTGTTTACAGTGCAGCTCCGTCCGGACTTCCACGGGAGCCGGGCTCCGCTCTCAGTATCAACTGCTGCTCCGTCAGGACTCCTACAGAAACCGGGCTCCGACCGTTACCGAGCTCCAATCGACAGATCCGCGCCTCCTGACAGGCCCTCAAAATGGCCACGACCCTGCTCCACTTCCTGTGGCGGACTCCGCGCAGTACCATCATTCCCTGACAAGCCGCAGTGGCCATAGCCACCCTGCTCCACTTCCTATGGCGGACTCCGCACAGCTCCACTATCCCCCGGCAAGCCACAGTGACGGCCACGAATCTGCTCCACCTCCTGCGACGGATACCATGCGATTCTCCTGACAACGGACGCTGCTCCACCCCTCGTAACAGACTCCACGTGGCGGGTCGAGGTGATGCCCACGTATCTGCTCCATTATATTTCGCAATCAATTCCCCTGACCATGGGCAGCCCACTACCAGGCGGTTACAAACGTCGCCATCAGTCCGTTGCCTCTCCCGCCTATAAAAGGGGGACTCAGATACGTTATTCTTTAAGCTCTTTTGCCTTATCTCAAAACTCTGCTAAACTCTCCGTTCGAGCACTCCATTCTTGTTGAGGCAGAGAACTGACTTGAGCGTCGGAGGGTCTTGCCGGAGCAACCCCACCTCCGGTTTAGACTTCCCTTGCAGGTCCCGGCGGCGACCGCGGCTTCCTCAACTCCAGCTTCTCCGGCGCAGGCAGATTTTTGCACCAACAAGCTTAAAGCACAAACTCACTTCTCTAATAAATCTGAAAGAGAATCCCATACATACATACATACATACATTGTTGATCAACAGCATACTGACTGCAGCAACTTACAAGACCCAATTACAAAATAAGTGTGATTTGGAATGATTTAACCGCTAGGATATTCAGCTAAATTATGTAATCAAGGTATGTACTACCGTATGAAAGCAATTATGATAAGAACTTCTTTCTTCTTTAAAAAAAAAAAAAAAAGGGTTTTGTCCAGTACAGTTTTTTTTCCTCTAAGCCATCCATTTTTTTGAAGCTAACAGTTTAGATTTTTCCTTTCATTCAGTCGATGACTTGATATACGTCATAGTTATAGGTTAATAGTGGCCAAGCATGTACAAGTTCCCTCAACTTTAAGGCTCTTTGTAGTAAATTAGAGTCCTTTTTTAAGAAAGGTTTATCTACCAAATATGAAATCTTGCACGCAAAAATACTCTACCAGTGGAGAACTCTCACATGTCTCTCTCTCTCCTCTATGTATAGTTCTGTCTAGATCTCATGCTCACTGCCCATCATACACTTGACTCTCTAATAACTTAAAATTTATTTTCTCTCTCCCCTTTCCCCATCCTCTGTTGAGAGAAAGATAGAGAGATCCTAATTTTTTTTTTTTCTTTTCTATTCCTTAAGCAGCTGAACGAGTAAACATTTGAATATCAGTTTTGCCCTTTATAATTTTGGGGATGAGATTTAGTGCCAAGCATAGTTTCTTTCTTTTTTTTCCTTTTCGACAGAAATATAAATACTTTCTATTTCCAAAAAAAAATGCTGAAGAAAAACTCTTGGAATAACAGGGTGGTAAACCACCAGCTCATTTCAATAAGAGAAATGACAATAACTATTTCAGACTATGAATCTGCCAGAATGACAAAACCAAGGAACTCCGTTGTTGCTCATGTAAACCTTTTTCTTTTTCTTATAATTTTTCTGGTCCTCTGATCCTCTGAATATCGAGAAACAAAGAAATTAATGCCCTAATAACCATGTTATTGAAGTTCATGTAGGTAAAATTGCGATTAAGAAAGAGGGTGGAAAGTTGATTTTGGTGTGGTGTAATCTAGGTGGAGTTGTTTTCAGAGGCAGCACATAGATATTTCCTTGATTAACCATGGTATTGCCAGAGCATAAATACTGGCTCCTTTTGCTACCTTTCCCCAGAAATAAAACATTAAATAAACCGATGAAATCAATGAAACTCAAAATATGTGATAAGGGGAAGCTAGCTCATGAGACAAGATTTTTTCGTCAGCATACCATAAAAAATGAGTGACGGATATATTATAAGACTTATACCTCTATACCAAAGATTTTAACAATCACCCAAGCACTCCAATACGTGAAGACTGCTTCCAAAGAGTTCTTCTTCCTTTCTGCAATTGCCTTTCCCCTCCGAATATACTCCAGAGGATCCTCAAAGATGGCAATAGGAAACTGGAGAACCATGTAACCCAGCTTATTCCCCCACTTGGCCCCTCCACCTTTTCCCTTCTCCATCATCTCAGCCAAAGCCTACTTATAATCCATAAACTCGTTATAAGTACAAGAAGATCTTAACATAACCCAAACCCAAAGCAGGAGAAAAGAGGAGAACACTCACATGGATTCCCGGTGTCCGTCTAATGTTAACGAGAAGCGCTGTTCTCAGCCGGATGTTTGCTGGCAATCTCTTCTTCTCCTTCTTCACATCATCACCCTCACCTGACCATCATCCAATCAGCAACAGAACAAAGGCTAGAATTATACAGAGTTATACGTTTCTAATCTCACCATATCTCCTATCAAGATAACGAGAGAGTCCTGCCGACGTGATCCCCACAAGTACATCATTTACAGTCTGAGAATTTTGAAAATTTGAATCCGTTTTCTGAGTGTCAGCCAGTTGTTTAACACTTGTTCGACGAGTTCAGCAACAGAAAAAGGTAGGCTTACACAATTCATGGCCTTCTTGATATCCTTGATGTCGTCGAGGCTCACGGTGCGATGCAGGAACCGTTTCGGATGGAACTCCACACCTTCCATGCCCACCAGCGGCGTCCGGGTGTCCTTGACGAAGGCGAGGGTGGCGGTGAAGAGGACCACGTCCACAAGGGTGTGCCATGCAAGGACCAGCCCGGCCCAGACCCAGAGGAGGAGCGCGAGGATGCCGGACCGGGAGTTGGCGGCGGTGGAGCTGCGGGCATCGGGGAGGGAGGGAAGGCGGTCGGGGTCGGAGCATTGGCGAGTGCAGGCGAGGAAGAGGGACATGAGGGAGATGCCGTCGCCAAGGGAGTGGTGGATGCGGAGAATGGCAACGGCGGCGGCTTCGGAGGTGACGAAATTGAGGATGTGGAGGTCCCAGAGCGGCCGGGAGTGGTCCATGGTGGTGCTGGAGAGGGAGGCTACGTAGTCCTCCACCACCTTGTCCGGGTTGGCGGAGGTGGCGTTTGGGTCCAGGTCAGGAATGATGACGTGGTCTTCCACGTTTACCTTGGTCCGGACCCATCTCAGCGGCTTCTCGTCCGAGACCTGTCAAACTTACCCTGTTTATTTCCTTTGTTTATCTAGTAGCTCTCATGCAGTCATCATGCATTTTTAATTTGTAGGCTGAGAAAGGTAGCTTATAAGCTCTCTCTCTATCTCTATATCATTTTTATTTATATAATTTTCTTATAATATTTAGAGATAATTATAGATTTAATGTTTATGAGAGCATTTGGTTGTACTGTGTAGTGTCATTTTTTTTTTTTTAATCTTTTTTCCAAAAGAACGAGAACAAAATTTTCCATTCTATCTAATTCACCGAGATAGTAAATTCAAAATAGTATAAATAAGGTTTGAATTAAGGTTTCACGTCAAATCTCATCAACTACTGAACCAATTTATTAGCACCTCGCACAGGTGCATAATTTGTTGTCACATTTTTCAAATCTTAAAATGAGATAGAGAAGCCAATAAGCAAAGAATTTCCCTTAAGCTCGTGTCTAGCTGCGGCAATTGAGCGTATAGTTGATGCAACACAACCTCTAGTTTTCTATGTGCTTGTATTAGATGAAGGGATGTAATTTGCATCGCAGTACTTTTTGATCATCAATATGAATCTGTAGGAACTAATGGTGTCTCAATGTGAATTATAACCACATGCACCGTGTAGCCATGCATGTTGCGAATCACAACCTCCCATTATTGTGAGCTATATTCATCAAGTGAAAATCTCAATACGTCGCTGTAGAAATGAATGGCTATGATTGATGTAATACACGGCCACATAGTTGACACCACATATGGTACATAATTTCTACACCAACAATCCTAATGTGATACCAGCTTGACCCAGATTAAATCAGTTACAACAAGCATAATGAGTTTTTACTTTGGGAGAAAATAAAGTAGGTTGGTTATAGGTTTAATACTCATCAAAATATTTATCGAAGGGCTTTAGTAATTCAATATTATAACACATGGTCACTCAGTTGGTCTGCTGTATTCTCGTTGCCCCACTTGAATTGACATCAGCAAATATGCCACACAATGAAGCGGTGAAAAACACTTCGTACTCTTCTAATTCATAGATCACAATCATCCAACAAAAAGCTCACCGCAAAGTCACACGAGTATAGACCACTGAAATTTCATATGATCTCAATAATGTAAAGTCTCACCGGATAAAACCTGTACAAAATACACGAGAACCACAAATTTGTCCTTCTTGGGGTGGGCACCACATCTATTGCAGGCAACCCTACCATACAAAGATAAAATGATTGGTTGATGAAGTAAATCCAATAGCTCAACAGCGGACCAATCCAATCGTAAATGAGCATGCACAGTGCATAAATATGGTGTGTATTGCTCTTCTTCCCTGTTTGTTTGTTTGTTTGTTTGTGGTAGGACTTCCATCGCTGAGCTAGTGGACCAAATCCAACTAATAACTTCTCTAAGGAGGGAGACATGTTGTGCACACCACGGCTTTGATGGATGATGTCCGCCTCCCACAAATCTGAGCCTTTAGTGCTCCTCATCGTGTCTCAGCCCCACAAACGCATACCTACTCACGTTAAATAGCTATCCACCGCAGCTACCAACTTGATATTGGCCGGCCCTCCCACGCAATCTCAACCCTACTAGTTGTAATTAAACAAGAGGAGACGATGGAAGGAGACAAATTGAAGGCACGTGTGTCCCATGTGAGATGACTCGAGAATGTGATTGTCTTTGGCTTTCACGTCACACCATCCAGCCAAATGTCACTTGCTCCTTGGGAGGTAAGAAGTTATGGCTGGTTGGCTGCGGTTCCGTATTTCTTACGCTATAACAACACCGTTTTTGGCTTTTTCCCGGGCCTCATAACAGTTTTTCGAAGGCTGTTCACTTGACAAATTTCCCTAAAATTAAAATATATTAAATTTTAAATGAATAAAATTTATAAAAAAAGTTATTTAGTTGTTTTTCATAAGACCCATTTTGTCAAACTGATAAATTATAAAACCTAAAATAAATTTTTAAAATATATATATATATATATATATATTATAAATTATATTTTGTAGTCATCTGTTTTAGAAAAGCACTCAGATAATCAAATATTTCCTCACTTTTGTATCTGTTTGAAATCAATGGATCAGTGGTCTGTTTCATACCTATAAAAACTCTTAGACAATCAAACATATGTTTTAATTATATCGGTTCTTAAATTCTTTGAAGATCTACCGCAGCATGAAAAAGTTAGCCATGGTACCAAACTCGATCGGCTCATTCCACTCAAAAATAACACCCGTTTCTCCCGTATAAATTTTCTTTTCGATCGAGGGAACATCAACAGCTCAAGAAAATAAGACCCAATTGGTCAGAGAAAGTTTGCGCGGTGAACATGGTCCAATACAAAAGTACAGCTCATAGCTGGCTCCAATCAATAAGCCTCGAAGTCAGCACCCACCCTCACCTCCCCTCCAGGGCTCCATTCTTTTAAGGCAGCATGACATAATCTAAATCAAACAAACCATTAAACTACTAAGTTTCAAACCTCTACGGTAGTCTACATGCTGGGATTATTGCAGTGGTTGGAGCCACGTATTATACGGTCTGGTAAGCAACCATCGTATCATCTATTATCAGAAAAAAATATAAGATTATTTAAATTTGATTAAAAAAATTTGAACGAAAAACAAATTCACTGTTAATTGTTCAGCTAATAATTTTATTGTTTTGAATGAAAAATTCATTTTTTTATAGATATTGTGATGGCTTTTTGCTATTGGATGGCTAAAAGATATACAGGATCGAACCGTTCTCACCGACAATTTCTCCCCACCGTCACCCATCGCCACAGGAGAAATAGTTTAAAAAATAATTTCAGGCAACGACCGTTACCTGGATGCTGGAAAACCGTGGGTGCCGAACGAGTGTGACCTCCAGGCCGGCCTTGACGGCGTCGACGTCTAGCCGTTTGCCGCACCCCATGACGGACACGATGTGGCAGTTGAAGCGGGGCTGGAGGAAAAGCCTTCCCGCCGGGCTCACCGGCTCCTCCTCCTCCTCCTCCTCCTCCTCCTCCTCCGCCTCCTCCGCCTCCGTTATCTCGCCGTTATCGGTCCCCTTCCCTTCACCTCCCTCCTTTTCCTCCACTCCACTTCCAGAGTCCTCCCTCCCCGTCTTTATCGACAACGGCCTTCTTCTGGAAGCCATCTCCCACTTCCGATTCACCAAGTCCGGAACCGGAGATCGGGGGATTCCGACGACGGGTTACGCAGCTCGGTTTCCGACTTCCCTCGGCGGCTAATTTGGGGGTGGAACAATCGGTGACCATTGACACCCATTGTTTATAGGAAACCAAGTTCTAGAAGAACCCCATCCATATCTAAAAAACGAATAAAGAAAATTTGCTTCGGGGCCCAACAGGAATAGCAACGACATGGTCGACCTTGACGTGGCATGACATAATTGGATTTACACCCCCCTCCTGCGGGAGAAATTATTGCCTGGACCACCCCCAGGTAGACCAGCGCACATCTCGGAAACGTGCACGGTGGATAACGCGCAATCGAAAATTTGTGAAATACAAGGGTGGATGTGGCGTGTTATTCACCGTGGGATTTGAATGGTCTACCCGTACCAAGCCCAGGCAATAATTTTTCCACTTGCGGTGCGTCTTATATGCCATTTGGCACGATGAGTACAGGCGGTTCCCGGTTGGATGCGGTGCCGAGTTTCAGCTAGAATTTCGTTCGTTAGATTTGCTGCTGGATTACGAAAACTTAACACGTGGACAACCGGACCAGTTCAATAGTTACCCGCCACATTAACCTTCGCATTTAAACCATCCAAGGCCAAAAGGGGATGAGAATTTATCCACCACCCCAGCATCTGGGTTGTTTTTTTTTTGAATCCACCATACCTTACAGGGACTAGGATTTATATCGAGGTAAAACAAGCTTATTGTGTTTTTCAATAAAAGTTGATCATTGCAATACATCATTTCGACAAAAAAAAAAAAATTATTATGATGTAAAGAAGAATTCTTTAATCCCGTATCGATTATAAATCAAGAGAGAATATGATTTATATGCATTAAAATTTTCTTTTCCAACGTGAAGCGTCTTTTGAAAGATAAAATCGTGAGGTTCTAAATGATCAAAATTTATTAAAATCTAAAAATTATTATGATATGAAGATGAACACATAAACCAACCATCTGAACCATTCGACTTTTTGATCCATGACCACAATAAAAATATGAAAATGATCCATGACCCTAACAGAAATATAAAAAAAAATAAATGAGATTCACTTTTGGATGGATAAG
>NC_025998.2:9338896-9342973 GCF_000442705.2 Elaeis guineensis | reverse complement strand
ACAGAGAACAAAAATATTTAGTTGCACATAGCATGGAAACATCAAGGGGGGAAATGTGCGACACTGAAATGAATGTGTGAATGAAAATTTCATCAAAACTTTTTTTTCTTTTTTTTTTGAAGAAAATGGAGACTAATGATTTTGACCATTAGTCACCAGCAATTTATTGATGAAGTAATATAATGTACAGTGCAGCCATCATAACTGAAATCAAGAACATTAGTTACAAAAATCATAATTTAAGAGATGACTCGGGAAAAAAAAGAAAGAAAGAAAGAAAATTTATGATTTTAAACATGACGAGTGAATTTAAGCATGGATTCAAACTCTAGTAATCCATATTGAAGAACCCGGCATGAAGAACCAATCAGAGTCTAAAGGCGAAAAAGATAATCTTGAAGCCATCCCAAAAATCTTCAAGCTAGGAATTCATGTGTGCTAATCATGTTCCTAGCAAAAACCAAAACAAAAACAAATAAATCTTCAAATAAACCAGGAAAAATGAAATTCTAGTTTCAGCTTCATTTCCAAGAATCTTCCTTCCTTTCTTCCGATCGTCAAGAAGAGGGGGAAAAAGCGGGGGAAAAAAAAACACGAAGAAAAAAACGTAAAAGATCCACGAATTTAAACAAAAATCTGATAGATAAATCCTATATACCAAACGGATACCTCAAAAATCTCAGATTTGCCGAATGCAGCACAAGAACTCGATCAAATAACGAGACCGTTTCGATCAAGAAACCGAAAACAGAGAGAGAAGAAAGATGAGTGACGAACAATCGGATACGAAACCCTCCGCAACACGATCGCAGTGTCCTCCTCCTCCCTGCATTCCGGCTGTTTTATGGTTAAAAAAAGCCGGCGCTGGGCCAAAGTCAAAACCTAGTGACAATTCCTCTCCTCTCCTTCTCAAGTTTTCATGTAGAAATTTTGGATTTTGATTTGGTTCAACTTAGCGTAGTCTCCGACCACCCCATTCACCCATTATTTAGTAAATTGAGTGTAATCATTTATTTTATGGTATGTTGTTATATATGAAAACAAGATACATCAGTCGAAAGTGAGTGTGTCATTTATTATATGTATTCATTTATAAAACAAAGATGGCTACCATTTCTTTAGTCGTCTCTGCTCCGTACGTCTTCTCTCAGCAGCGGCGTAAGCAAACATGAAAGCATCTAACAAGAAGAAATCTAAAATTTAACAACAAGGTAAAATTATATTTTCAAGATTAAGAGGCTAGCTTGAGTGAACCATAATAAATAACCGGCTTGTATCATATTTTGATTATTAACTTACTACTTGATGAACTTTCTAGTCCTATCCTATAGCTTGATATATTTATATCCTGATCGTATACTTACTGGGTCATGTTCCACTATTTAATATCTCTTTAATTTTGTATTAATTAGGAGTGCAATCGAGTCGAGTCAAATTGAGCAGTTGGAGCTCGAGTTTAACTCAACTCAAAATATTCGGATTCAAAACTCGATTCGAGATCGATCGAATTTTAATATCTCAAGCTCAAATTTGACTTGATGAAAAATAGATTGAATTCGAGATCGACTTGATTCAAATAAAAATAATATATATTAATATATATTATCAATAAAAATAATATTATTAAAAATATATATAAATTTAGATAAGCTCTTGAACTTTTGAGTTGAGTATCTTGCCACTCTAGCTCGATTAAAAAAATTATTTGAGCTCGATAATAATCTAATTGAGTCGAACTTGGATTCGAGTCAAGCTCGAATAGTTTGCGAGCTACTTGACTCATTTATACTCTTAATTGAGATGCTTGCACACGTTAGGATTCATAAGGGTTCTCCATTTCTTTTGGAATGAAAAAGTGTGAATCTTATCTGATCCACATGATCAATTTTTAGTGAATATTTAACTGTCTTACATTGAGGCTTGTTCCCCACTTCATTTCATGCACCACTGCGGGATGTACTGTCCAGATCATGTAACTTCAAAAAATATTTTTAGAAACATAAGCAACCATGTATGAGTTATGATACAAATTTAAGGATTGTTTTAGGATGTATTTGATTCATCATTGAAATTGGAGTGACAATCA
This sequence comes from Elaeis guineensis, assembly GCF_000442705.2. Taxonomy (NCBI): domain Eukaryota; kingdom Viridiplantae; phylum Streptophyta; class Magnoliopsida; order Arecales; family Arecaceae; genus Elaeis; species Elaeis guineensis. The sequence continues at coordinate 9,340,887 of NC_025998.2, read as the reverse complement.
AAATCGGAATGAATGAAAACGAGAATCAGACCAGCTAATTTTCGTAATATATTTGGTTCATGATTGAAATAAGAATTAAAATAAAATTTAAATTTAAATATTAAAAAAAATCAAAATTATATTTAAAAAAATAAAGATATTTTCTTTCTTTTTTTCTTGGAATCGAAAAAAAAAAGATTTTTTCTAATCAAACTATCCAAAATTCAATTCCATTCAACCAAATATATTTAATGCATTATATCAGAGAGGAAGGAAAGGGGAGAGAGAGGGAGGGAGACTAGCATAGGTAGTTTTTAACTGGAGTAGCTACTTAAATAGGTAATGATTAATAGAATACCATCAAGCACAGACGACAAGCATGGAGCTTAGCCAGGAGCTTCCATTACACTTATCCAGTCAGCTTTAGTCGTATTGCAAGGTCCATGAAGAGCACAGAGATGGCTGTCGCAACTAGGCTACTACAGGACAATTTAATTGAATGATGCCTTCACCTTGTGACCATTATAACCTTGTATCTGGGCCCCCACAAGCTGTGGCTATTTTACTGATTGCCACGTGTTATTTGAACCATTCTAGACTGTTCTACAATTGCTCTTAGCCTCGTTCTCTCAACTCACCTACCCTACAATTGCTACGAACCTGCCCTCTTAAAGAAAAGAAAGATGAAAAAAAGAGAAAAAAAAAAAAAATGCTTGGAGTGATCAAAAGAACAAAAGTCTTTATAGCTTTAACTGCTAGGTTGGAACCAAGGGTAGTTGGCACAAATTAATGATACGCCGGAAGTTCAACTCCAAGAAAGCTTCAGCTCTTTTAACATCCAACAGCAAAAAATTGGACAGATACTTCATATTATCTTGGAAAATATCCGAGTTTAATTTAAAAATGTCATGTTGATGTTCTAGCAGCAGGAGAATGAAAATGTAATTATAAAATTATATCGAATACCAGTTGTGTCACCACTAATGCTGAGATAACAACTCAAGTTAACCATTCCTTGTGTATCGCACTAATTCCTACAAACAATACCATCTTCCTGGGGAAAAATGAATTTTTCATATGCACAGAACTGATTTTTATAACATTATGCTCATTTTTTTAACAAAAAAAATTCATGAATTCTGATAGGTTGCTCTCGCCGACGTGAACACAAGGCATACTTCATCCACATGCAAGATTAGTGATAATTTTAATCACATTTCTCATAAATTAGCTATAAAGATACAAAAATTTAAAACCTATGTACAGTGTCATTAATGCAGAACTAGATTATTCGAGATTAATTTTCAAATTTTTATATCATTTATATACATACATACATATAGATGGATATGTATGCATGCATGTGTGTGTATATATACATATATGAAACTATTTTTTTTTTTATTAATTATTTTTTCCAGGATACAAATGTAAAAGAAGCTTGTTTTCCCGTTCTCTAGTTGAAAGATTGATAGCGATTGATGCGCAGAAACTTTTGCAAGATTGGGGGACCTTATTTTCCTGTTCTCGAGTCAAAAGATTGATATCAAAACCTGTTTTGGGGAAGCAGGCTACATAAATTCACATTAAAAAATTATTATCCATCACCATCGTTGGTTTCTATGAGGATGCATTGAGATGCATGCTTAACGAATATATAACACCAGCGTGGCCATAAGGGCCATGACGCATCATCTAAGATATCGCGCGAAAGTGATGGGGTGGGAGTTGTGAATGTTGCCGAATAGTGGTAGCAAGTGGTGGCCGTCCATCAAATTGTTAATAATGTCCCATTAATGGAAAATTGGGACGTCCCCGAGCAAGATCCATTCACATCGCGTCCCATCGTCCCATCCTTTTTTTTGGTTGGACAACGTCCCATCTCTTGGAAGGTAGGGGTATCCAGCATAGCTAATCTGTTTGTTAATATGATCTTTCAATTCACCATAGTAAAATGTTGAGATTATACATAATTTTACACAACATACTTAAAGAAAAAAAAAAAAAAAAAA
>NC_025998.2:9244935-9338883 GCF_000442705.2 Elaeis guineensis | reverse complement strand
TAGATCTGTTGAAGTCTTGCAAAGTTAACTAGAAAGAAAAAGAAAAAAAAAAGAAAAGCAAAAAATAGTCTAAGGAGCATATTTTATGTCAGTGAAAACAAGAGTATAAGGTTTGTTTGGCTTAAATTATGTGTTGGTGAAACATGATTGTTCCAAATTTTTTATGTCATTGCCTTTCAAAAAAATGGAGACGGATGACATCAAGTCGAAACATCACCACAATTCAGTAGCATGGCGTTGATGTGTTTCGAGTGTTTAGTAGAAATGAGGCTCAAAGTGACAAATTAGAAGACCATTTTGTGGAAGGAGGAAGACGATGCAAAGATAGAGTTACCTTAGAAAGTTCTCTGCCTTCAATAAAAGCAGTCTGCTGTTTTCATGGAGTTCTCTTAGGGGGAAGTTGCTTTTCTCGAAAATTTATGAATGTAGGATTCTCAAGTTTTTCTAGGAGACTTCAAAAAAGTGGTTTCAAGGCCTCTATGAGTTTCTCTATTAAATATGATCATTTATTGTAGACAAGGAGTTATTTATTTGGAACATAATGCGGATGGCATGACAATATGATATGAGATTGTACCAGCAGAAAGAGAAAATATAAGAAGAATAATGGCACAAGTTGAAAAGGAGTTTAAAAAGCAGTCCTGCATGTGCTATCTGCATAAGAATTAAGACTTCATGTGTATTTCGGATTTCCTACAGTGGAGACACATTGGTTTTGTTTGGAACCTGCAGCACTTTCTTGTTGGTTGTAGACATAAAATGGATTTGGAAATTGGATGTATGCTGTATTTAAATGTATTGAGACATTTTATGGAAGAAAGATGTGGTGTATCAACATTTAACGGAAACATGTTTTTTTTTTTTTTCCTCATAGTTGGACTTTTTAAGTGGACTAAGAATCAGCATTCTTTTTGAGGACTAAGAATTTTGTCTATGGAGGTGGGCCTTTTTGCTTTAGGCATCAAAAAACTTGCAGTGAAGGCATTTTATGTTGTTTGGGCTTCATTTTTGGTATTTAATCATATGCTGGTCAGTTTTTTATCTGTAAGTTAGCATGCATCCATTTTTTTTGGTTTTCTTACATGTCTGTAGGTTCTCTGGTGTCTTATCGTAGTTATGCTATATTCAAGACTCAGCAGCCTGGGACTGAAAACAGAGTTCAGTTTTTGGTTCTGTGGACCCAGCAGCTTAAATTTTGGGCAAATAAGTGAATTTCAGCTGAGCAAGGATATGAACCATTTCTAAATATTGTTTCCTGCAGTTAATGCTTCTGGGCCTTTCATTTCAGTACACAAGACAGAATTCTGATTCATAAAAAGTGGGTCAAGGGCAGCTTTTTGAAACAACTTATGAGGGCAGTCAGTCTGGCAATAATATTGATGAGATGATAACACCTGGGATGATAATAAATTATGATGAAATATCTTTTGCCAACGACCCTTTCATTTGATGGTGGTCAAGGCATGTTTTCTTCCAGAGAAAGATTATTCATCTTTGTATTCTTGCGTGTGTTGGATCTTCTATTATTATTTTTCTGCTTTCTTGACAAAAATCTTTTGGTTTTCTATATCTGCTTATATAACTTGGGGGGATATCCCAACAATTTTTAATCAAATGCATTGTGTGATTACTGTTTCAATGCATGCTGTTTATATTTGAACATCAATTTTGAGTTTTGTGTATGACTTCATTTCATTTCATCGCAGGAACATAATTCATGGAAGCGATGGACCTGAAACAGCCAAAGATGAAATTGCCCTGTGGTTTGAACCGACCGAGCTAGTTTCCTATACTAGCAACGCCGAGAAGTGGCTCTATGGAGTCAACTAACCAGTTTCTTGCTTCTCTGTATTTTCCTGCTGCTTCTGAGCCAGAAGAGGTTGTCATACTTGCAATAAAAATTTTCCATTGGTCGGCCAGCAAAATCCACCTGCTGGGAAGTACTCGTCATTAATAAATTGTATCCTGAGATGGGGTTGTGGTCCATTATCAGGACGCTTCCTGCAGGTTGTTAGGGTATGTAACTTTGGCAATAATAAGCTGCACCATTAACATTCATATAATCCTTTGTTATATTTCATCATTTACTTGGTGAGTTTCTGTTCTATATCTTGAATTAGAACATTGACACCTTACTGCATAGGCCGTGAGCTCGATGACAGTATTTATGTGTATATGTATGCGTGCATAACTGCTACCTGACTAAAACTTCGTGTGGCATAACACTAGATTATGGCAGAGATCTAATTCACAGTGGCGAGCTATTTTATAGCCAATGGCTGCATATTTTCTAACATCTAATCGCTAAGATTTCTGTGTTTTATCCCTGTCTTGAGAAAAGGATCAAGAGTTGTTGAAAATTTGTGCTCTCATGGTTTATAAATTTGAGGTAGGTGGTTTCTGAAAATCTTGTGCATAGTTTGAACTAATTCCTAGACAACTAGTAATTCCTATTTAAATCAAAGAACATATGATATGCTTGACTCTTCATGTTCGGATCTTCGTCACTTCTTTTTTTCTTATATTATTTTTGAGGTCATTTTCCATTTGAATTCATGTGGTTCATCTATGTGGCATCCATGCAGAGTTTAACAATAGGGCATGCTTTATGGTGAGGTTTTGCTACGTTGCATGAATATTATATTTTAATATACTAAGAGTATGATCCGGGACCGTTGCGTGTAGTTTTGGAAAATTAGTTTTCAATATTTATTATATTACTATAAATTTAATCTTATAACATCGTTGGTATTATTTAATATCGTTATAGTATTATTATAACATTCTAATAGTATTTTTTAATATTGCGATAGTATTCAAAATATTAACATTATAATATAAGATATCACTACATAATATATTTTACTTATATTGTGTTCATTAAATAATATAATATATGTTATATTATAATATTTTAATGTTACTTTTATTTATGAGGAATTAGAATGGGTGGAACTAGAAGGTTGTCCATAATTTGGGTCAGGATGGAACGCAAGTCTATAGCACCAACATCTAGTAACTTTACCAAGGTAGCTGGGACCCTCCTGACCTAACTTTATTTGATATAATAATAATTTGGGCCATATTAGAATGAAGATCTATAGATTAAGCATGGATCTCGAGTCAAGATCCAATCTCCAATTAAATCAATAATGTATTTCAATAATTTGGAGCAATCTTGGCAGACTCAAACGGTCTCATTTAAAGCCATCAAATATTTGTTCAATTGTCCAGGTCTAGCCCATTAACTTAGACCAGATCCAAAACTGGACCCATCAAAAAATAAGTTAGATTCTAGCCTAGAACTAAATATAAATTTGATCTTATCTTTGGTCCAAGTCCAGCGGATGAAGACCCACCCGTTCATCTGCCGTAGCCTGCAACCGCGAACTCAAAAGCCACCCCAGCCTACCGTCTACCGCCGGTGACGTGGGAACTAGCCCAAAAGTATGATGATAAATACAACTCCATTTTGAAAAGATGCACCCCCTTTTCTCATTTGCTTATCATCTTAAAAAGTAACGAAGGGGCGAAGGGCGGTGCGCCTGTTTAAAAGGGAAACGAATATTATGTGGATCTCAAATTATATGAAATTCTTATCAATAATGACTAAAGTCGGTGAAGCATAGGTTTTACGCATCGTAGGTCCGCCGACTTCCCGGCCAACGATAAATGGTTGGACTTGACGGTGGTCCACGACTATCGAGCCAATAGAGGGAGAGGGCGTGCGAGCGTGGCTTCTTGTAGAAACCCTAATTCGTGTTCGAGGAGCTACGAAAATTTCGATCCCCGTCCCTTCCCTTCCCTTCCCTTCGAAGGCTTGGAAGCCCTAATTCTGTGAGGAGCTGCGAGGAATTTTCCAGTTTTTCTTTTGGAAACCCTAGCTCGTCGAGCGAGGAGTTCTCTTTTTCCTGCGGATCCGGTGAGTTTTGCCGTTCCATCGATCTAACCCTTTTTCTACCTTTTTTTTTTTTGCGTCTTCTTGGGATTAAAGTGAAGATATTCTTGTGCGACTTTGTCTGTCTTTATGTTGTATTGTTATCATATATTCTTTTTCTTGTGGATCCGGTCAGTTTTGTTGTTCTATCGATCCATCCCTCTTCTGTTTTTTTTTTCCCCCTTTTTTTTTTTTTGCGTGTTTCTTGCTTAATCTGAAGATATTCTTCTTCGACTCTGTCTTTCTGTATCTTGTATCATTATTACATACAAGCTTGTTTCTTGGAGGAATTATCCGGAAACCCCACGTTTTATGACTTTCTCCTCTATGTCGGTTTTCTTTTTGATTATTAAGTGATAGAAAATGTAGATTGATTAAAATCTCTGAGATTTTGTTTCTTGAGCATAGTTATGTGAAGAACTTAAAGTTGGTAGGGCTGATTGATGGGGCCCTATGGGATTGCTGTTGTAGGGTTTCATATTTTAACCTCCTCAGAGCATGGGATGGTTTCTTGTTTCGATTCTTCGATCTATTTGTTCTATTGGTTTGATGAAGGGATAAGTTTCGGTATTAATTTGTTTTCAAGATCATGGGGCAAGATTGATTCTGTTTTACCTTTTCTAGAATATGCATCGATTTAATGTTTATTGTTAAGTGTCATGGAGAATTAATGGGAATGATTTGAATGGATGGTGCTGAAAAAACTTGGCAGATTTGATCATTGTTGGGATTCTGGCAAATATTATCGTTTCGAGTGGGGAAAGAAAAATTCAAACTAATTAGTGATCGCTTTCAGTAAAAAGAGTGTGATTCAATGCTGAGATTCAGTGTGTTTTGACTCGTTTGTATGTGTGTCTATCTTGTTATTGGTCAAAGATTGGTGTTATACTCCATGCTCCTCGGAAGAGAGAAAGTTCCAGAGATGTTTGAACATTGCTTAAAATGAATTACCCTGGCAGTCTTGTCGCCCATATTTGTTGGTAAAAGTCCTGGATGATTATTATGATGATGAACCCTATATTCTTTTGAGTCGAGTGTGAATAGTGTTGTTATATGTTCTCAAAACCTTTTGATTTCCCAACAATAGTGCTGCAGTGCTTGGGTTGATGTGATCTGTGAAGGAAAGTGTTCTTGGTTTACTAATTGCAGTAAAGAATATGTCTTTTCACTTATTAATGATTATCGGAAAAGCATGTCTGATATCATCAGATAACTATCTAGCAACATTTAAGCAAGACTGGAATAATGTCAATTAAGACATATCTTATCATGTAAAATATGTCATTCTTTTAATAGGCATAAGTGTCTTCATTAGCAATATAAATATGATGCTTGCAAGCTGTGAATGTGAATGTTTGGATATATACATGATTATATTCTGGTGAACTATGCTCGGTGTAGGTAAAGATTGAGTGAATATTTTGTACTAACTGGATTTGCGTTATTAAGAGCATAAGGGGAAGTATGAAAGGATATTGTGTCATGTAGTTCTTAAGAATTCCTTATTTAGAAATTAAACGAGCCATTACACTTAAGTGGTTATTCTTATAATTTTTTTCTTTTTATTAAGGTTCTAAATATTTATTTATGAGTACTCTGGGGAAAAAAAGACCACTCCAATAGAATCTTGTTGGCATGCATGAGGTAAAATCTTATGGACCAGGACTATCCAATGGAAACTTGTTTCTTTGTGAAAAAACATTCATCAAATACTATCTCTTTTTTTTTTTTTCTATTAAACTTTTTTTCGAATCATCACTTGCATTGTATCTCCTATTGTAAATTTTGCTGGGGGATGGGATCAGGATGTCCATTAGATAATTCTTTTTGATTCTTGAAAGATAAGGTCATCAGTCAGTAACAACTAATTGGCATCATCTGCAGGTGCCACTTTCTTACCATTATTGTATGTAATCGTAAATACACCTCTGTATCTGCAAGACTAATAGATAAAGGAGGGAGGTGTCGGGCGCAGGGGCATGGGTTTTCAGTGTCCTTTTTGTGGTGAATACAAAGAAATCATCTTTGCTTCTCCAACCCCACACCTTGCTTTCAGGAAAAAAAATAGAAAATAGAGAAAGATGTTAATATGAGAGAAACCTCACCATAGATGGCATAAAGCACTCACCTAATCAATAGAAGATTCCTGTGATCAATCTTTGTGGAGAAATTCCATCATGGTCTATCTTTATGTCATCACAGCTGCCAATTTGTTTTTTTTCTTCTCATTAGCCATTCTTGATTCCCGTTACTCTCCCCAACTTGTGATAGAACACTTGGTCAAATGAATAAAAATCCAAAAACATGAGATCTGATCATGTGACCATCATGCGGTCATTGAGACAGGCTCAAAGGGGAGAGAGAGCTAGGAGATGGGGACATGAAGAAAGTTTGCCCAAGTACACCAATCCCAGCTCGGCGATCTGATTTTCTAAGGCGAGCAGGGTAAGGTGTCTGCAGAAGGAAGAGGTCTAGGAGACAGATGTGAGGAAGGGGGCTCTGCATACTGGTGAACTCATTATCCTTTTGGGGCTAAGCAGAGTAAGTTGTCTGTGTAAAGAAAGTAGTGCTTACTACTTTCTACTCTTGTATGCAGGCATACAAATTGTCCTTGAACACATAATTCTATCTCCTTTTCTTGATTGTTTTGTTCAGTAATATCACATGGCTGATACATCTTTATACATGTTGCATTAAATGACTTATATTTTGTTTAGTATGTATCAACTCTGTTGTCTCACAACAAAAAATTGATGATGCACGATGTGCTTTCCATGCCTCTTCATGGTCACTCTTATGAGACTGCTTGTGATTGAAACTGATGCCTTTTGCTTCTAATGCGTTGTGCCATTTGATTTTATTAGTACTGCTTCTTATTGTTCTTTTATTTATAATTTCCAGATGGCAGCTAAGCCACTAACAACTGAAGCAATTGCTCTTACTGAGAAGAAAATGGACATGACTTTAGGTATGCTTGTCACTATCAACCATCTTGCATGAAATTGCCCAAGCATTATGACAGGCATAAAGCTGTCTTTGTAATTCAATGCCTTTATGCTGGTTGTAGATGATATCATAAAAATGTCAAAGAAAAACACATCTAAAGGGAAAAGACCTCCGAGACAGCCAGTGAGTGATTTGTTTTTTTTGAAGGATTCTATTTGCGCAGAAGCTCCTCTTTTTCATGAAAGCAGTGCAGCTAAAACTTTTGTGTATGTAGATCAAAAGCCGAGGCTTCCAGAATGGCAATGCTTCCCAGGGTAAAACTAAGGCTCAGCGATTCATGGATTCTAGGTCATCAATTAGACAGGTAAATTACTATAAAACATGTTCCTGTCTCAAGTTTTTATTTTCCTGTAAAACACTAATTTTTTTTTTCATGTCTTTTTAGGGTGTGCTTGCACAGAGAAGGTCAAATTTTCGTGGGAATGAGTTTCCTGTAACAACAGAGGTTGCTAGGAGGGCTGCTGCCATGCCAATTCGTAACAGGGGGGTTAACTGGAACAGGCCAAGGTACTAATGTTTTATACTCTTTCTGTAGGCTTCTTTTAACTTTTTTTTTTTTTCTCTTTTCTTCGTTATTCTTTTCTCAACCCTTCTATCTACCTGTATTCTACAGGTAAACCACGGTTTTTTTCTGTACATTTTGGGAAGCCTTCCTCATGCATGCAATTGAATTATTACGGTTGTTAGTGGGCCATGGAGGTGCTAGATGGTTCAAATATAGACGAGATGGCTAGTTTTTTTACGGATTTCACTTCTCAGCATACAAGATGAGATGTCTCATCTCCATTCTGTTGTTGATCTTAGACCTGGGAAATGGCACTTACTCAGAATGCTTGCACTGCTTCATTTTGGACATATTTCATATATATGTTGGGGGGCGTATATGCAGTTTGAGCAATGCCTGAATAATTTTGGTTGAGTAACTGCTTTAGTTTAATGATTAAGAGCTGTATCTGGTTCACATACAGGCAATGCTGGTTAAAATTATTTGCACACTTGATGTTTCGCTATTGAATCGTAGAGGATGAATTGGAATTTTTCAAAATCATCCTTGTCTGCACCTGGGAGTTTAATATTTCATCTATGATGCTGCCGAATAATAGATTTTTGGTATAAGGTTTCATCTACTGACTTCGAAGGAAGCACTTGGATCTTAACAGTTGAAGTATGAATTTTGTTGCATAAGTCTTTTTTTTGCATTTTCTGAAGGGAAGGTATGGTGTCTATGACATGCTTCTGTTACATCTACTTATCTCGGATTCTCAGATCTCTTACTGTTCTTTAAAGATTTGCTACCGTCAGATATAATCAGTTTCTTCATGTAGACCTCCATGATGGTACACATTCTGCATACATGAGTTCTGCAACATTAGTTGTTTATTCAAGGATTTGGACTTCAGGACTTTTGTCGTACATGAGTTTAATTTGTCTCTCTGAAACACATGACTTGTCTATCTGAAACTCATGAGCTTAATTTATAGCATCCTCAGAGCTGTAGGAGTTGATATTGGAAGTTCTCCAATATTATACTTGAGTCACTCCTTAAAAGTTTCTAGAGGAGAGTGGATCTGCTGTCACTCCACAGACACGTGAATCCTTATAATGTGTCAATTTTGCCCCTTGTATCTTGAGCAACCTACTGGGTTAAATGGTGGTAGATAAACATGAAAGTGACTTGTTATTCTGAGTCACACCTCTAGTTAAACCCCTACTTGTTTAAAAACTTGAAGATCATTGAATAGAGGACAATGGAGATTTCGGGTACAATATTTAGATCGGCAGGTGTATTGCCACTGCAGGTGCACCTGAAGTGCTGGCAGTTTCAATTCAGACGTGGTCTCTCTATTATGCAAAGTAATTTCCAAATTGTTTGTAGGAGTTCATCTGTCTTTCGTCTTTCTGAAGCCCTTTGGTTGCTGGGTTAGTACTACCATCTCAATGAAATGTGATTTGGAAGAACTCTAATATGAGTTCAAAGAACTTTGGCAATGAATGACGGTGGACTTAGTCACTGATGTTATGGCATTGTTAGCACACTTCTATCTGGCTGCCAATATGTTAGAACGTTGGACTACCAGGGAACACATTCTCCATACATCTATATTTCCGAATAATGACAAACTGCCGATTATGGATGTAAGTGAGTCTGGCCATGGGAGTGAAGGCAGAGTTACAGTTTCTGGGCCGTTATATCTGGTTTATTTAGTCTCTTTCTTATCATAACTTGCTTTTAAAAGATGATGGTAAGCAAACTTCAAACTTTGTGGAGGATGATGGTTCCGTATAGGCATGAGAAAGATATGCTTTTATTTTCATCCACACTCTTGCAAGTCTTTTGTAAACAGTGATGTTGAGTTTAATGTTATTGTTTCTTATTGCTAACAATTGCTTGTTGAATCAGAGTTGCAGTTGCATCAGTACAAAGGAGGTCTGCTGCTGATAGCTTTGGTGGAAAGGTAATCCTAAATTTCCAGTTACCTCGAAAATGAAATGGGCAATGGATATCCTGGTCCACTTTTGATATCTGATCTATATTTAGTAATGTGTGTCATATGGTATGCATGATCACTTTTCACTAACAAGTCATTTCTTGTCAAATATAGTAGTTAACATAAGATCAGACATTGTGCATGTCTCATCCTTCTATTTTATAGTAACATTAATATTATAATAGTTGTGAGAGAAGTTTTTGAGTTTTGTTCAAATTTGTGGCCTAAAATGACTAATTTTGGTGGTTTTGGTTAGTTTTGGCTGAAAATGACTGAACTAGCCATGGCGTCTTTGTGAAAGTTTTATTTTTGGTTTTTTCTATTTAATTATGTTGTGATATATCTTTATTTATGTACCCTTTGCCCTTTTGAAAGAGCCTTGTTGTAGTGTAGTACTTTATAAAGAGTAAATACTAATTCGAACAACTCAATATAAGATGCTGCCATTAATAGTAATGGTGCCTTTTTTACATCATATAAATGGAACATTCTGAACTACATTTACTTGGTGAAATAGTCACTCATCAAAAAATATGAGAAAATAATGCTCAAATTCAATATAAAGATTTGAATGAACTACGCATTGACAAGCTTTGCAGTTGCTAGATGAAGTGAACTTTCAAACAATTGAAGTGTAATATTATATATATATATATATATAATATATATATATATATATATATATTATATTTGAGGGAATAAGAATTGAAATGTAATATATATATATATGTGTGTGCATGCGTGCATGCGTGTTGTGTCTTGCAGTACAAGATACCAACATACTTGGTAAATTTTACTTAAAACTAAGCATATAAGGTATATATTGCAACATACTCAAGCATTAAATAAAACTTGTTCTTGGTTTTTTTTTTTTAATTTTTCCTTTTTCATTGATTTCTATTATTGAAGTCTTGAAAGTTGAAGCTAATCATACCCACTAGAACCAAAACTTCCGTAGCTCAACCAAAAGGTCCAAAACTGAAAATGTAACCAAGTTTTCCAACTTTGGTTGTAAGATATGTTTTGTAATTGTTCAAGATTTTCTTTCTGAACTATGGCTTGTAAAGTGATTTAATTAATCTGATAGTAAGATGGTCCTTTGTTTTCAACGATTCTTGAAAGCTGCAAATCGATTCAAATTTTCAAGGACGGGACTTATTTTTCCTCTACAAATACTAGGCTTGCTGTAGAATGCAAGTTTCATGCTGGTGTTGTTGTGGGTGAATGACATTCTTATTCGATTTTCCAACTTGTTTGTGCAAAATTTAATCATTATAGATGGTGGGGATAGTTTTATAGCTTTTCAATTTCAGTTCTCTTTGCTGTTTTGATTCCATCCATGGGTGTGGTTTAAATGGAAGCTGGAGTATGTCTTTACCTGATGCTCCATAGATTCTGTTGACAATATATGCAGGATAAGGTGGTTTCCAAGCAGAGGCCACAGACCTTGGATGCACTGTTTGCAAATATGAAGGAGCAGAGGATGAAGGCGACGTCCCAGCAGACAAACAATCGTAATGGCCGTCAGACTGCACCAATGTTTCGTGCCCAGTGGCGGGGCAGAGGTGGAGCTGCACCTCGTGGTGCTACCCGCCGGTTTGGAAACTATGTTAAGTAATTGAATTGGTGTTCCCTCATGTATGTTCATCATCTCATCAATATCCATCTTGTGCTGCAAAGTGATGCTTCGACCATGTTCTCTTTGAAATGGCCCTGTTGGTTGCACAGAAGATGTGGAAAGGACAGCACTACTGCTGCACTGTCACTTTATTTACCCCTGGATTTGCATCTTTTGCAACTTTAACTGGTTGTGTGCTATGATGTAGTCAGTTTTTTTCCTTTTAGTGCAAATGGTTGACGAGATTGCCTTAAGTATCTGAATGAACCTTGACTGCAGTTTATAATTAGTTGTTTCCAGGATTCTCTTCTACTCCTTGGTATTGACGGATCAGAATGATTGTTTCCCGTTGATCCCCTTCAGCTTCTGTAATATTTTCCAGGCGCCAGGTGGTAATGGTAACAACGCTTGGGGAGCTGCTGCGTCAGCTGGCAGTATAATGTTTGGTTACCTGGGTTTAATGCTGGTATTGGGTTGGAATGAAGCTTCTTGGAGGAAGCTCTGATGGATCAGTGATGAGGAAATTAATATCCGCGGTGTTTGGAGCTATTTAGGGTCTCCAGCTTCTGTTTTCAAACAGAAGGGGGATGTTCATGCTCGCATGCTTGCCAGCGTAGGGAAGCAGCAGATAAAGCTTGTATGATTGGGATGATAATGCTGGTAGCTGCACCATGTAAGCTAATAGTGATATTACCTGTGCCCACCTCGATTGACATCTTTGCTACTTTCAGAACCTGGTGGAATATAGTGTTGATTTGGAACTTGGAGGTGGTGCGGTATGATAATTTGTGCTCTTTAGTTGCATCGGATGGACAGGTTGTGCTTCTCGTTTCTAATTCCGAGCAGAGGAATCATGGTTAAGTGGTGCTAGTTTTTCACTGGTGTTCGATCGCTTGTATGGTTTGTTTTCGCTGAGCATTTCTGGTTGAGTTATTTTCAGTTGTTGCTGGCTATCTTCGTTCTCTCTCTCCTGGTTATATAAACAAGGGTACTGGGAAAATTTTGAACTTATTTGAGTGGGTTTTCCATATTTACCACGAGTATAAAAGAACGCTATTCGTTTATTGGTCCTTTCTGGAGAGCATATTTGTTCATTGTCGAGAGCATATATGTTCTTCATTTTGCACCGTGTGGGTGTGTGGTTTACTTGAACAAGAGCAGGCAGGACCATTATCACAAAACCTGCACGAGGACTTGGATATAAGTAGGGCTGAGGTGAGCAAGAGGAGCAGGCGAAACCTTCTTTGAGCGAGCTCGGCCAGGACAAAGTGTCTGCGCTGTAATCAGAGAAGAAGTGGGTGATTGCTTGTCTCCAACAAAAACTCGGCCACGAACAAGCATGAAATGAAATGGTGGCGGCCGTTGCTCCAGCCTCTGCGCGGTACTAGAGACGATCCGAGCTATCATTCCGAGATAGCAGAACCAACCAACCACCTAACATATTTGGTCACAGCAGGCAGTCTCTGATTCATCTTACAGCAGGAGGTAGCACCGATCTCACAGTTTAGTGTCACATCCCTCCAACGAAGAAACTCAGAGGACACGATGCACATATAAACATAGCAACTCTTTTGATGATTTGTGACAAGATCTGGATTCCTGCTGGCACGTTTGACGCATCGTAAAGGTGCCGACGATGTTGAAGTCATAATCTCATGCACAGGTATCATGGCATTCCAACACGAGGGACTCATACCTGTCATTCAAGATTGGGATAGTGAATTTAATTTTATTCAAAACTTTTTATAGTTCAGCTCCATGCGCATCAAGCAACAGTTATTACAGCAACGCAGATTTCTCGATGACAGAGGTTTCCTTCAGCAAGCAACATATACAATTTTTGACATCGTCGGGCTCTCCCCCTGATGGCTTGCACAGCTACAGCTACTCTGTGCTATCAGCTTCAACCATTTCCTAGTGCAATATATACATTTACTTGCTTGGCCTTGAAACCTCAAATTCTTCAGTCTTTGCAAACCTTCCACGTACCCTTGGTTGACTATCTGCTAAAGCCTTCCGGCAAGCATACTGAAAATGCAAAATTTATCAACTTACAGGAAAAAAAAATGTAGCTAGAATCAAATTGGATACATGTGATAGTTAGCCATAAAGTAATCAATTAATTGCACTGATCAAACTAACAAATTATTATTGCACTGCAAACCTGTGATGCTTGTTACGATGAAATTAGACCACCTTAAGACATAATTAATAAAGATCAGTCATCAAAATTGGTTAATAATGGTATGATGAAATGGGATTGTAGTCACTATAAAAATTATCTAAGCCAGATGAAGCTTAGTGATGAAGTTACAAAGAGGCAGCAGTAAAAGATCACCTATAGAGGCCCTTTGTTTGCGTCCTTCACTTTTTTGTGGGGCAGTGGGAATTTGGGATTGTGTCCATCCTAGTCAATATAAAAGATGGATTCTAAAAAGTGAATAGTGAAAATGTTCCATGAGTCAAAGCAAAGTATTTGAGGGGTTATGTCATCGACAATTAGCCACATATGAAGAACGAAAAAGTAGTGCAAGTTCTTTTCAACCTGGAGATAATTGCAGTCCTAAAACAAACCTTTAAATGTTGTAACCCTTCTACAAGCTCACATGTCAATAGCATACCATTGTTGGTTGAACTTGGAGGTGCCACCAAAAAGACTGAAGGCTTTTGCCAATTGGCCATTCCAAGGAGTGGGAGTAGAAGAAAGAACATGCGAATTATAAGTGGAATCATGGGTGTCAAGGTGGTTGGGGAAAAGAGAGGATTAGGATGGATGGTGGTTATGTAGAGACTCTTTAGACTGATAGGATTTTATCAAGTTTATATGAGATAAAGTTTAAATGAACAATTTAATTTTTTCCAATATAAGCATATTCAATAGACCCAAAGACATTAACTCCTGCTTTTCAATGTAGGATAGACTCACCAGCAAAGTAACCGGAAATGTTTCCTTTGTTCTTCAAGATAGAATATTAGGAAATCATCTATTGTTCTTTTGTGGTAATTGGTAAAGGTTGGTTGGGTTTGCTCCTAATTGTCTCCACTCTTCAACGGTTCTTTTTCTCTTACATCCTCATTATGAAACATAAAAGACATGAACTCCGCATAGGATATTTAGATATAGCAAACTTACATATGAAATGAATAACTCGCAGATACCATGACAAGTTTGGAACAGTAACTATTTTTTTTCTTCGAGGAAGTAATTATACTCGTAGCTTTGTCATGTTTGTCAAAGGTAACGATATAATAACTTTCATCATTGACTAATTGGATGCAAATATCATAGCTACACGTTGCCAGATGGCATGCTCATCATTTTGATGCTCAGAACTCTAAGAAAAGGGAAAAGTTGAAAAGATGGTAGTTATTTACCTTGATTTTTCTGCCAAAGTTTCTCTCGGACTTCTTCTTCCTGTACCTGGAAAGTTTTTGCTTGCGTTCTTCACTCTTGAGGTCACTGATGGTTAAAAGCGGCTCAAATGAAGAACGAACAGCACTAGCACTTCCAAATTTTGTGTTATTATTGTCAAGATTCTGCCAGAGATACCCAAAATCAATAACCTCCAAAATCCAGTGTAAATTACAGGCATATCTAAACATCAGAGTTTGCTTAACATCATGCCAAATGATACCTAGCTGCATGCAGACAATTATTTCACTGCCATGCAGTCAGGTGTGCTGGAGATTTCCCAGTCATTGCATATCTTGGTAAAAGCAAAATATTTTTGAAAACAAATATTCTTGAGGGCTTGGATGTTTGTGTCTTGAAAGTTTGTCCATGCTCCATAATGCTACAAGCACCTAAGGTGCTGCCTCTAAAATAAGTTTTATATAAATTAAAAATCATTGAATTTTTTTAGAAAAAATTCCGCACCTATGTTTCTATACATAAATTTCCATCATAGTTCATGCATTACTGTGTTAATAAACTTTCTATCGAATCACTAATAAATAACAAGAGCTCTAGGATCAATCGGGAGAAAAAAAGAAAATGGCTGCATTTAGCATTGTGCATACCATTTACCAGGTGCATTTTACTTCCAAACAAAGTTGATGCACATTAGCAAATGCGTTCCATAGGCATCTCTTAAAATAAATGCACATTTTTCTAATAAAAATGCTATTTTGAGTTTGACCTAATGAAAGACAACTGTTTGACAGTGTTATTCTAATAAAATTTATTCCAATGTTTAAGCAGAAAAATCTGCCAATATCTTGTTTTTTAATGTTTCCTACTAAATCAAAGCCAGCATAAACCAGGATATGGAAAAGAAAAAAAAAGAATACAACCAGTTTGAAGAAATGGTTGATTTATTCTGACCTGAATATCTCCCTCACTGTATGCTCTCCTCATTCCGAATACAGCTTCAAAATCCAGCGCTTGAAAATCAAGAAAGTTAGGTCTACTTGTGCTACCGCCGATCCACTCTATTGAGGTTAGATTTCCAGTGCTAACACTTCTCAGCAATTGTCCTTCTGCAATTAATCTAATTTTCTCTGCACTTGAATCTTCTTCTGTCCGCACTGCAGGAATCTTTGCATCTAATACCTCAGAAAATGATTCTTTAATTGCCGATTTCTCTAGAAGCTCCTTCTTGCACTCATAGAAGACATCATTCAGTAGATGATCAGTTTGGACCAACTCCATATTCCCAACCTTAAATGTTTCTGTGATGACATCATCTCCTTCAGATATAATGGACATGGCAGCTATCACGGGATGAAGTGGAAGAAGTGGTTCTTCTATGATGGGTTCTGGAGCTTTGAATAAATCTCCTTCTCCACCTAGGTCATATTCTGATATAATGGAAGTGTCCATCATGTTGCCCTATAGAAGAAAGCCACAGTAAACAAGATTATTTTTTCTATCCTCAGACACTACTAGCTTCTTCACAACATATGTAGTTTTTCTTGTTCTTGTTGGTTGTATTTTTGAGAAGTAAACAAAGAACATCTAAAAAATAGTATATACTTCTTACATCAATAGAGAAGTTTTTATTCTTAACTTGTTTCAACTTCAGGCTGCAATTTTCATCTTGTACATGCACTTTTTAGCAAAAAAAGATAGCTGGTGGTGTTGCAATTTGAAAAGTTCTTGGAGATTGTTAATACAAACAATGAGTCGATAATTTTTCTGTGTCATATGTAGCTGTGCAGTGGAAGTTTAAATTATTCAAGTAACAGATTTAAAAGTTAGGTGGTGAGCGTATTCAAAAAAATAATGATCTGTATGCATTGCTTCTATCATTCATCTGATCTAATGGAGAAGCAAGGAATTTCTATGAGTTAATTTAGCAGTCTTCAGGCGTTTAAAAATAATTGCATAAATTTGACAGCCTAAATTACAAGTCCTTGGTCCAAGGCTTCTGTGATTATTTGATGGGATCAACTTCTTATATGGTTGAGTGAATTTAATTTATTGGAATTATTTGAAGTAAAATGTTGAGGGCTAATAAGGTTGCTCCCACTCCCTTTGTTATCCCTGTTCCACATGACACTTTGGATTTTAAACAGCAGATTGTTTATTATTCTGTACAAGGATTGAAGTTTATTTTTGCATGATAGAAGAATCTCATTTCATGTAGTAGTCTCGAAGTCCCAGTAAATCCCTGTGACTACTCTTGTTACTACACATATTTGATTCACATGGTCCGAATATCTAAGGATTTGGCTATATGGATGAAGCCTCTCCCTTGGTTTTTTTTCCCTAAAAGGTAAAAAAACTTAAGAGTTTGTAATAAAAGCATGTTCTATTAATCATGAAATCAGTACTTATATACCATTTCAGATGGGATTTGGCCAGAAACATGGTAAGAACACCAAACAATCAATAAGACATAGCAGCCTATACAATATAATATGTATACATTAGTGGTAGAAATGGTTGTTATCCCTCTAGCATTGTGAGAGAAATCAGTTTGAACCAGCATGACTTGATGGACCAGTACCAACAAACAGCTTAGAGAATTCATCCACTTTCAAGGCCACCTAATAATGGTCATCCATTCCTGAAACCATGTCTTCACAAAATAGTGTTCTATACAACAAATTTTATAATGAAAGAGTATATAAGGTCTCTCTCTCCTTTTCTCTAACAAAGAACAAAATATATATGGTGTGAATTCTTAACTAAGGATCTTTATAATCTTTCAAATGGATCTCAGTTCAGCCAAACATAACATTTATTGAAAAAGAATATATCATAAAGAAACTTATAGAATACCCTTAATCAAAAGAGAGAGAGAGAGAAAGAGGGAGAGGATGCCTAATTGAATCCTTGGATGGAAATTTCTGGATCCTCAGACATTTTCTTCATCCAACCATTAATCAAGTACCAACTTCTTGCATTGACTAGTACCCTATTGTAGTACAACTTTGGAATCTTCACGCACTGACCGATGTAGAGCTACAGAACAGAATGCAACCTAAACCTACAAGTAGTATAAAACCAAAAATCTAAATGAAAGAAGCACATGAAGAAAAAGAAAAAAATAACAATTATGTTAAAAAAATGGTAACTGTACATGATCATATTATTTTCTTTCTGCACTAACAGAATCAAAATTAATAATCCCAGTTAGTCATATGGTACAAGAAACTCATCATTTCATCAGATTGCATTGTTCTTAGTAATAGTTAAGATATTCTGCTACCAGAAATAAGAGGAATCTCTTATCTCAGCACCCCTTTATATCCAAGACCAAAGTCAAAGGAATTTTCATGGAATAAAGGTATGAACAGATTCTTGATAAGCATATGCAGGTGGACATCATTAGGATAGCAGAGGAACTGTTTTAAAAGTTCGACTTTTTTCCTTATCTTCGATACCAAATCCTGCGAAGAGCAAACAAAATAACCAGTAGAAACAGGTTGATTTATAAGCATGAGGAAATCGATATATCAAGAATTTGCCACTTCGACAAAAATTTCGAGAGGTTCGCCATGATGATCCATTTGCAACATTATGTACCACCATATATGATGCACTTAAGCTACAAGAGTTATTAGGGACGTAAATTCATAATTAAGCAGAATCAACACAAGTTCCTGACTACTTAGTAAAATCAAAATTTTAATGTCAGCCAAAGAAAAAAGAGAGTAGAATTAGATCAACGGCATACAGAAGTGATTCACAATAACCAACTTATAGAACAAATTCCTCATCAATCCAATTGCTCAACGGCTGATTGTTAGATATTGCTTTTAAAATCTATTCTTGAGATAATTTTTCCATTATTAACCGATCCCAGAGGGAGAAGGGTTTCAAAAAAAAAAAAAAAAAAAGCCGGTAGTCCAGGGCCACCTCGGTAAAACCGGCGAAGTCAGTGGGCATTCTGGTCATTTCGCTCAAGTCACCGACCTCTGCCCCATGGCCAAGCCCATGGACTCGTGCCCAGTTCTTCCGTTCTTTTACCAAAACAACCATAAATATCTCTAAAACTCCCTTTTTGCCTAGCTTTTTCTCTTTTACATCTTTTTCCTTTCTCAGAAAAAGAAAGGAAGAAGAAAGCAAGCAAGAAAGAAAGAAGAAGTAGAAGAACTCCCTTTAATCTCAATCGATCAACCCTTTTTAAATTCTTTTCCAATAAGAAAAACACTTAGACATTAAAAAAAAAATTAACAACAAAAATTTAAAAAAAAAAAAAAGATGGGAAGGCGGGAGTAGATTACCATGTAGGGTCCACCATTTGTCAGGCCGGTGTCCAAGGGTGGCAGATGAGAGTAGTGGTGGTGGGTCGGCGGCGGCAGCAGCGGCGGCGCCAGCTCCGGCAGCGATCCCTGCAAGAAAGGATACTGAAGCCCTGCCTCCGCGTACATCTCCTCCTCTTCTCTTCCCGTCCTCTCTCTCTCTCTCTCTCGCGTCTTCTTCCCTTCTAGCTACGCTTACTGAAGCGATGGAAAGAGGAGACCAACAGCAACGGGGAAAGAAGAGATGGCAGCCAAATATATAGGCGAGGAGTGGGGCTGGACGGCAAATCCAAAGCGTTTCCTTCCCTCTCCCTCCGCCCCCACCGTCGGCTGAGATGATTCGATTAATGCCTTGCTTTGCTGATCGGCTGTTTCACCCAGTGCACCAGATAGCTTTTGCTTTTACTTTTATTCTCCACATCGGATGCTTGTGTCATTTGGGGCCCACAAGCTGTGATGTTTCTTGGCCTTGGGCTGCCAAGCTTGGACAAAGTGGAGGTTTTTGGTTGATGCTAACAATAGTTTTCTCTCATTAAAAAATTTTGGATCATGGGCAATTTGGCTTGGCTGATATACTGTACAAAGAAGAATATTCCTTGAGTCCCATTGGATTAAAATATTGTGCTTTATTAGTCATGTCAGATGGTCTGGTAAAAAGAATTGGTTGTGCTGTACTTGGTTCCAGCTAGTAGTGCTAATGTGCCAGTGGTGTTGGATTATTTATGTTATCAATATTTATGTCAGTAGATTGTAGCACTCTACTGGCTGTAGTGGCTATGATGCAGCACTGACACTAAAAAGTAAGGTTGATAATTGCATGCATGCTATGTTGTATTCAAAAAAACATGTGATGGATAATAGGATAAGAAAATCCTACCAACAAGTATGGATTAATGGTGCATGACTTTTTCTCTTTTTTTTTTTTAATCTATTTATTCCACATATCTAATTATCTATTCTTATTTGCTTTCATTTTTCAAAATATTTTTTTTGATAAAATCTAAAATAAATTTATTCATGAAATCAACAAATAAAATATTGAAAAGCTCAATCATATTTTCCACAATTATACAGCAGATGTAAGGATTATAAACGCAAGTATCAGGCCAACTAAAACAAGCTATACAAACCGTGATGCTGTCATATTACTTCATATGGAGCTCCACTTTATTATTTTTGTAGATTTAAATTTCATAATAATATAATAAGTTCAATAATACAATAAAATTTAAAAAAAACTATTGTGAGATTTGAATCTTGGGACTGTCAAATTAAGAGTACCAAGCTGCAAGCCACTTCACTTTTATCTCCAAGGAATAAATATATCAAGTGGTTCTGATTTTACTATTGAACTATTGCTGCTCTTTATCAGATTACCACTTGTTAAATACGTCGTATCACTCTTTTTTCTGTACCTGTCCAAACTTTATTCTCGTATCTTGTACTATGGCAGTTGATTCGCTGGACATAAAAGAGTATGGTCAATAAGAGGAGAAGACAGAAGTGAAGGAAGAAAAAGATAGAGACTGATGTTGATGGTTGAGGCAGTAGCAAAATTTTATATCATACATGGTGCCTAAGAATGTACATCTTTGAGGTGGAGGCAGCGTCACTACGTTATTTTACTCAAATTTGGCCTTAAATACTTCGAGCTATGACACTCTGGCAATAAATAAATCTGTGGTGAAAACATCAGGAGCTGCGTAAGCCTAATGGTTAGGATAAGAAAATCAAGAGAAAATGGAACTAAAGCACTTGGAAAGTTTAAAGTCGGAACAACACTAGAAAGAGGCTTAGAAAATAAAAACAAAGAGGGAGGCATATCTTGTCTTTCATATCGCCTAAATGATTCATATTCCCATGCCAACATGATAGGGTGGGGTCAATCTAATAAAAACAAGACTCAAAGGTGACAACTGCCTTCATATATATGACCTTGGTTTATTTTATTTAATTTGTTTCCATAAATACTAAATGGGGAACCAACTAATTGGTAATTGAATTCAAGTAGCCACACTGCCACACCCACCTCCTCCAGAACTCTAGCTAATGACTACTTAGAAGAATAAATCAACTATGTCACATTTTGTGTAGGGTCCCCATAGGTGGCAGGACTCGAAAGAAATAGAAAGGCAGAACTTTGTTGGGTTGGTAAAAGAAAAGGTGGGAGGGGAGGAGGGAGATGAAGTGGGAATCTAATTGGGCAAGCCACTGGAATAAGAATTGGAAGGCATTAGCTGTTGTGAAATTGATGGCCCGAAAAAGGCGACTTTAAAAGCCCTTATATTAGCTACATATCGAAGCTCTCGAATGCTTTAATTGGAGTGATGCTATGTAACTTAAGTGGCAATCTCTTTTCTGGTCTTAATGCTCTTTTTCTTGATTCCTGATGAAGCATGTAGCATAAAATTGATGTTAAGTGATTCATGACTGATAATGGATCCCAAGTTAGCTCAGTGCAATGGTCTGTGGTTAAACACCACTAGTGCAACTTCTTGTGATGTTGAAATGTCTCATTAAATCTAGAGCTCTCAAATGCATGACATTTGTTTCTGCGCACACAAGCAACCTTTTACTGCATGGTCGCTCTCAAATGATGTGCAAGTTTGTCACCCATTAATATCAATGCATACACGAATATGGAGATTTCACAGATGTAACATCATACTAGGCCTCTAACAATTGGTTATAGAATTCAAATTTTAATAGCATAAAGCTCTTACCACAAATCTGTAGTGAACGACTCATAATATTTTCCCAGTGCTTCCCTTTCTCTTCTTCCTTCTACAAAATATTGATTTGACATTTAACATTGAAATATATAACTCTAAGTATAACTAACCTGATGCGATGTTGCCCTCTATTACGAGCATAAAAGAGACAATCAACTTCAGTAATAAAAAGAGTAATACATGAGCAACATATAATGGATTCGAGTTGTACATTTCTAATGAAAGAATGGATTTCAAAGAACTCCAAATTCTTTCATTCATCTCGAAGTGGTTATTGCTTGATCGAGTGATAAATGTGTAAAAAAGGATCAATTCTTCTTTCGTGTGAAAGATGCAACATCTGTCCACATAGAATCATGTTGGACAGCTTATTGCCAACTACGTTTGTAGATGAAAAAGATTGATGGAAAAGTAACACATTAGCTATGTAATTTTCTTTTTCTTTCTCGGCATGGAATTAGTGTGTTGAGCCAACAGTGCTGCAAAGGTTTACCTCACATGGCCCTCTCTTTCTTTTTTTTGAGCAATATGCGTTTGGGATCCCACTCCCTTGTTTGGCCGGTGCAACCAAGTGGGAACAAAAACCTAACACTTTTCGGCCATTGTTCTGCCGCATTCCTTATCGGCACCTGGCGCAACATGAGTGCACCACGTGGCTCATCCCACCACGAGTTCT
This sequence comes from Elaeis guineensis, assembly GCF_000442705.2. NCBI lineage: Eukaryota > Viridiplantae > Streptophyta > Magnoliopsida > Arecales > Arecaceae > Elaeis > Elaeis guineensis. The sequence goes on along the minus strand of NC_025998.2, from coordinate 9,316,733 downwards.
GTAGCATTTTGTGAAAACGTGGGTTTCATCGTCGACGAGGGAACCTCATCCTTTGCCTTCCATTAGCAACCGCGTTCCGGACACTTTCCGCTAGTGCTGCTATGTCACTCCGGGAACCTTCGAGAAAAGGTTTAGTTTTTGGCATGGTACGTGACGCAGTCGATCGGCCATCAAATGATAATTTTACTCTTTTGATAGTTTCTGAAAAAATTATGATCCATGATTGATGTATCAATAGATCGAGCTATTTTCATTTTATTCGAATTCAATTTAATTTAATTATTATTAAATTTAAATTAAATTTAAACTCGATTCAATTTAATTATTATTAAATTTAAGTTGAATTTGAATAATTCAAATAATTTTTTAAATCGAATTCGAATAGTAAGATATTCAATACAAAAATTTGTAAATTTATTAAAATTTATATATTTATTTAATAATATTATTTTTATTATAATATATATTATTAGTAGATTAAAATTTGATTTTAAGTTCGAATTCGAGTTCAAATATGATTCGATCGATATTTAAATTGGATCAAATTGGTTTTAAATTTTACTTATTTTTTATCAAATCATATTCAAATTTAAGATATTAAAATTTGATCATTCTCGAGTTGAATTTCGAATTTGAATATTTTGAATTGAATCAAATTTAAATTTTTAATTATTTGATTCGATCCGATACGAATCGATTGAACTCCTTATTTATTTTATAGTCATCTTCTATTAAAAGCATTTTTCACGTACTTAAGACTTGGTTTAGAAATCAGATTGGGAATAAGAAATTTATCCTTATCTTGTCCCCGGGATAAATATCAAACAACTCCAACAGTTCCCGAAGTACCACGAAGCAACGTTATTCCGAATGCTAAAATGACCTTAGGTAACATATTACTAAAAGATAACTTACTCGTTTGGGGTAGTTAGGTCCATCCTTTGTAAAGTCTATGCTGTCTTCGTTCTCATAGCACACATTTCTGTACCTGCTACTGTCTCATGTGCACTTTTTTTTACAAAAAAAAAAAAAAAAAGTTTTTACCAAAAAGAAAAAGACAACCACAAAGAGAATGGCATATTTGTCTTTTAATGTAAGAAATAATTACTGCACCATCAATTGTCTTTCAAAAAAAACTTGGCCTCCGTACTATCCCCTGGTAATTCCACACAAAAATTCCAATGGAAGAGCAGTAGATAACTGTGTGACCGCCTCAGTCACCATCTCTGCCCCCGCCCTCTTTCGCTTTCCAAAGGGAAAGAGGGTCAGCTTTCGTCTTGGGAGCGTTTGGAGGAGAGATGCCGAGGGGAGCTTGGTCCCACGCCAACCAATGATTGAGGTAGCTTTGGGCCGGGGGAAGAGCCTCGCTTCAGTGATAGAGTGAGGCACCAGCTGGGGTGGAGAAGAAGGGACGGCTTTCTCTTCTTCTTTTGGTTACGGTGAGGGGATGATGGCCTTGTCTCGTGCTGACGTTGCCCTGATAAATACCCCAACAGCGGGCCCCGCCGTATCCCATCCCCGCTCGCATCACTCCATTATTAGTGCCTCCTTTCGTCCACCCCCACCCTTCCGCGTTCCCTTGCCCGAGCTCCGTCCGTTCTATCTGGTCCTTTTCTCGTTCTTTTCACTCGTGCCACCTGGTGACCGTAAAAACCACTCAAATTCGAATGCCTCCGATGAAGCACCGTGACAACGACCATCAGAACTGAGGATGTTGTTGGTCTGGAATAATTGGATTATTTTTGAGGATCGAATTCAGTCTACGAGGTTTATCATGAAGAGTCTTATCTCAGATAGTCGAGATTATGAAACGCCCTTCGGATGGTGCAGTTTTGAAGTCCCGGGACATCTGGATTTCCCTCCCTACTTCCACAGCGACCCGGTGTGAGGGCTTTCACTTCCCAATTTCCTCAAAATCAACTTCGACAGGAGTATGTTTGGCAGTAGCAGAGGTCATCCGCAATCTGTGGTTGGATCTAGTGGCAGCTGGTGGAAGCCATATTATTGACGTAACTATTGTAGATGCAGAGCTTAGAGTTGCCCGGACAGGCATCTACTATACGCGGCAACTGCTTCGGATGGATTCGTGGGTGGCTAGGATTCATGCACGCCCACCCTCTTCTTCCTTCTTAGCTTGACAAGTGTACTGCAAGGTGAATGGAACATTGTGGACCACGTTGCCTCGTATATCTAATCTAATATACATATATAAAAATGGAGGTCTCTCGATGGAGGAGCCTCTGTTCGACACGTGGTTTATTAGAGAGAGAAAGAGAAAAACATGTGGATAAAAAAAAGCAACGTCCAGGTGCCAAAGCTTCCCTGTCCTCTCACGCTTTCCTGTTCACCCGCTTCGTAGAGGATTCTCTGTTCACCCGCAGCATCCCGACGAAAGTCGGAGCACGCTGTGTGTGAGTGAGACTCTAGTGTCACGTCCCAAATCCAGCATCTGAGTTGGACACGTGACACGGCCACACAAACCCTAGAGCAGTGTCCTAAGGATCATGTAAGGCCTAATAATTTAACACTTCAAAATTTTAAATAACCAAGTAAATACCAAATCAATCAACTGAGTCACAACTTCAAATCAAATGTAAACTTGTTCAATACAATTATTCAAATGTTCATTGATATCAGAGAATTTAAGCTAACTGAATTACTAAAGGTTTCAGTTCTCATTTGCTCTCGCCCAAACCATCCAAACTAAGCATCCTGCGAGTTTGAAAAAAAAATAAGAAGAAAATATGAGCTTCTCCAGCTCAGTAAGAATCACTGCACATTTACATCAAGCCAGTAGATAAAAGTAATATTTCTAAAATTAATACAATTTGTGAAGACTCATATGTATATAATAACTGAAATATTATCATAAATATGCATTTAATAATATGGATCATCATATATCATCAAGTGAAGTCTTCATTTATTGTTGAATTACATATTATATGTTGCATCTTTTCACATTTTCGATTTGTCAATCTTTTATCCCTTTTTTGGCTTTGGACTAACCCAGACCATACCTCAATCTCTTTCCAATCCAATTATTCGTTCATATAAGCCTTTCAAGGCTGTCCCATGATGAGCTCCTGGCCGGCTGTCCCACGTACGAAAGCCCGTGAGAGGCTGTCCCAGGCATAAGCTCCTGGCGGGCTATCCCAGGCATGAGCTCTGACCGGCTGATCCATATGTCGAGGCTAGTCCAAACCATATCCTTTTCATTTAATTCTTGATTTTATCAAATTATTTTAAATTATAGAATGATGAAATTGATAAGTCATATCCATAAGACTCATACCATCAATCATAAAAATCTTTTCATAACATACTCATATTTAAAAAAAAAAATTCATATAAGCCATATATCAATGTCTCGAGCATAGAAAACTCATCGATTATAAATTCAATATTATAAATTTAACATATAAGACTAACAAATAAATAACATATATATAGTGATAATCATGTACAGAATTCTTACCTCGATCAATGAGAAATCAAATTCACAGCCTTATAGTCTGAAAATCAAAACCCTACTCGTTGTCCCCCTGGTCATTGGACTGTTCTCCTATCAAACAAATTAATTTAACCAAATTAATTTTTTAAAAAAAATTATATATTGAGGTTTATCGAAACTCTTACCTATGTCCCCCTTTTTTTTATTTATTAATTATATATATATATTTATATATATATAATTAATTTTTATTTAGAGAAGAGAGAAGAAATTTCTTCTCCTCTTTTTCATGCTCAAAAACAGGGGACCCGAGCCCTTTCCGAGCGCCTCCCCTTAATCCGGCCACCCTCCCGATAACTCCAACGACGGCGACGCTACCGTCCCGGTGGCAGCCCCACCCCTCCTTGCTGCCAGCGATGGAAGGAGAAAATCAACGCAAACAGGGGTGTCCCTATTTGAGCCCGAACCGGCATCTCGCCGGCTTCCAAGCACACCGATGACTGGAGGATCAATTCGAAAAGAAAGGAGAAGAAGAATACCTTGTTCTGATGTCCAAAGACAGCTCCGACGGCCCTCCTCTCTTCCGATCAACCACCCACGGTGTTTCCTTTGAGAAAATCCCTCAAATTGCTTCAAAATTTTTGTTGTAAGATCCTAAGGGAGGAAGGGGGGTCTTTATAGAGAAGGATTTCTACCCTAGTCGGACTCTTCGAGTCTGATTTCATCGGAATGGGAAGGAAAAAGACTCCGATTAGGAATCTTCCTCCTGTAATTTTTTTAATTTTTAATTTTTTTTTTTTGTTGTTGGGCCGCCAAAAGTTTACAGGCCCAAGTAACTAGGCCGTTACACCCAGTGAAAGCGAGCCGCGACCTAGCGGGAGCGAGCAAGACCCCAACCATTGTCTAAGCTTCCATATTCGATCTCCTACGAACAACTTTCGAATGGTCTCTCGGCTTCGATCTCCGACCGCTCCTGTGAACATCTCTCGAATGCTCTTCCGGTTTCGATCTTCGACGGAAGTCGATGTGAGGAGGGGATGGGGGCGGGGCCGACGGCAAAGGAGCAAGGAAGAGTTTTTCTTGTTGGAGAAGTCCAGCACTTAAACTTACCTATTCGGCCGCTTGGTTTGAGGCCCGCTTAGCCACCAAAGGAGATGGAGATGGAGACGGAGAAGAACAAAGGAGGCCCACCTCCGTGGGCCAGTGAAGGCGGAGGAGGCATGGGAGAAAACCTTGAAGAAGCCACTGGCTGTCGACGAGAAGGGCAGGAAGGGGGAGTCCGTAGAGGAGAAGCCACGGGCCTTGCCCATCGAGGTGGTGGTGGGGTGCGTAGAGGAGAAGCTGCGGGTTCTTGGGTGGGGTTGGAGATGCGTAGAGGAGAAGCCATGGGCCGCGTGGTCGCAGGGGTGGGGGGTGGGGAGGTGCGGAACCACGAAGGGGGACGGGGATGCATAAAGGAGCCATGGCATCGAGTTGGGGGGTGGGGCAGAGAGGCCTCGGATTGTGGGGGAGGAGGAGGAAGATGGAGAAGGCTTGCGCATCGTGCGGGTTAATATAATAGTATATATATATATGGCTCATCACTTGGATGATGTTTTATCATCAGAATTTTGCAACAATGCTTGCATATTTTCATGATATTTTATTTTTTAATTTTGTAACATGTATACATATTAGAATTGTATGAAATTCTTATTTACAAGCAAGCAGCTAAAAAAAAACTCTCAAATTGTTCTCAGTAGTCGCAAGCATGGCTATAACTATGGATTCATTTGGTTTATGAGAAGAACTTTTCTTCCCAGTAAGTAATTTTTCAAGAACTAATTTTCTAAAAAATTACTTTCTGATAATAGAATTTTGGCATGTTTAGTTGATCATGAGAAAGTGACTAATTGCAGAGAAGCTTACGTTTGGTTGAGCATCCATTTTTCTGAAAAAATTATATAAAATACCTATTATACCCTTTGTAGATATAAGACCATACATTTTTATTCTTAAATTTTATATAAATATAAATATTATATTTATATTAATATAAAATATAATAGTAATATATTATAATATAATATTAGATCACGATAATTTATTATATTAACATAATACTAATATATATTAATATTTTAATATAATAAATTTATTAATAAATATTTATTAAATATAATATTATATTAATATAAATATTATATTAATATTAATAAAAATATTATATTAGTGTAAATATTAAAATATCATAAATATTATAATATTAATATTAATATTATATTCATATAAATATTAGAATAATATTAATATCATATCATATCACCATCCAATATTTCATCATAACCATCTATTGATATTTTGCAAAATCCTAACCATAAATCTTAGAAAGATATTTTGGGAAAGAAAAAGTACCACTACTTTTCATCCAATGAAAAGTGCCAAAATATATTTTTTTTCATGAATTTTTATTTTTTATAAAATATGAGAAATGACTTCTTATGAAAAAAAATTTTTCTACTCTCTTTCCTTTTGAAACTTCAACCAAGCAAAAGATTCTCCTCCATTTTTTAGGAGCTACCTCTTCCCCCTTTCGGTCAACGAAATGAGTTACTGTAGCAACTCGGTGGTTGCATCTCTTTGTCTCCTTTTTGTTTGGAGAAAATTTTATTTTAAAATATTTAAAAAATATTTAATTATTTTAAGTTATTCTTTTTTCTATTTTTATAAGGAAAATGGTGGCGCTGCCATGGTTGGTCTATCGTAGCCATTGGTCTTCCCAAGGAGTGAGTCCAGGCCCTCCCAGGGAGCCTGGACTAGCGATCTAGTACATCGGTGGTTGCATTTGAAACCACCGATAATTCTTGAACGATAAATTGACTGGCGATCTAGTACATTCTCTCGCACTAGTTGTCTGTCTCTTTTGCTATGTATATGATCGCAACATCTTTTTACTTGTTAGAACATAATTGGCCCCGGTGGGTATTGGAGAAGGTATAATCTCAAGAATGTGAGCACAAACCTACCACAAGTTGCCGCAGTAGTAAAACCCAAGCGAGGATCAGATTGCAACATCTTTTAGCTTGTTAGAACATAATTGGACCCGGTGGGTATTGGAGAAGGTATAATCTCAAGAATGTGAGCACAAACCTATCACAAGTGTCTGCGGTAGTAAAACCCAGGCGAGGATTGGGTTGCAACATCTTCTAACTTGTTAGACCATAATTGGCCCTGATGGATATTGGAGAAGGTATTATCTCAACAGTCTGAGAACAAACTTATCACAAGTTGCTTTGCAACATCCTTTAACTTGTTAGGCCATAATTGGCCCCGGTGGGTACTGGAGAAGGTATTATCTCAAGAGTGTGTGAGAACAAACCTATCACAAGTTGCTGCAATAGTAAAACCCAAGCGACGGTCTGGTTGCATGGTCCATTGCTCCTGTCCAAATGGACATTAGGTTATATGGGGTCCACCAATGACCTCAATCATGGATTCCACTTTGCTGATGGATCAAGACATGAATATATTTGAGTTATTCTTTGTGCACTGCATGCATTGCACCGTCTAATAACATTGGGACACTTAGTGCATTCAAATGGGATGGGCATTTATTGCTGTCCAACTTTTTTCTTTCTTCAAATTTTCAATAACGAAAATATTCTTTATGACTTCTTGATACCTTATATGACTTTCTGTGAGTAACTGTCTGTGATATATATGACTTTCTGTGAATATATACTGTTTAAAAAGTCATATGACTTCTTGTGAATATATATGACTTCCTATGAACATATATGGTTTCTTGTGAATATATATATATTCACAGAAAGTTATATATGATTTTCTGTGAACATATATGACTTTCTGTGAGTATATATGACTTTCTATAAATATATATGACTTTCTTTGAGTATATATAATTTCCTACAAATATATATGACTTTCTGTAAATATATATAATTTTCTGTGAACATATATGACTACTTCTGTATATATGTTTACAGAAAGTCATATAGAAATCGTATATGTTCACAGAAAGTCATATATACTTGCAGAAAATCATTTATGTTTATAAAAAATCATATATATTCAAAGAAAATCATATATAACTTTCTGTGAACATATATGACTTCCTGTGAATATATATATATATATATATATATATATATATATTCACAGAAAATCACAAAAAGTCATATATATTTACAAAAAGTTATATATATTCATAAGAAGTCATACAAAGCATCAGGAAGTCATAAAGGATATTTTTGTCACTGAAAAATTAAAGAAAGAAAAAAAACTGGATAGCATTAAATGTCCATCCCATCTGAATGAGTTACGTACTCCAATATTATTGGGCGGTATACTAGTATTACACTGCATGTGGTGCACAAAAAATTACTCGAATAGATATAACCCAGCTCGTTTGGCCCAATCAAACTAAAGTGGCCCGGTATCCATCAGTGGCCCTGCCGGGTCCCAAAGTAGCCTTTAACCCTTTCTCCGAACAAATCTACTAAACTAACCATCTTGAAAATATTAATCTATCAAATGGAAAATACGTAAGAAAAAATTTGATTGAATGCCAAATCAAGATTGATCACTTTTCGCCAAAAAAAAAAAGAAGAAAGGAAAGAGAGAACAGACGAGAGGACCAACATAGGCAGCAATGACTAATCTTAAAACGGCTGTTGAAAGATATACAACAAAGAAAACTTACCAATGTCACACCTAATTAAAACCATACCTTAACCTTAATGATTACAAAAACATGGATTCAATTAAGTTGCATCTAATATGTTGGATAAGCCGCGGATCTCTTGGACCATCTTGTCCACAACAGGACTTCCAGAACGATGGATGCTATTAGCAGGATAGCAAGATTGAAACCATAACCAATTTTCCAGGAACTCCCCGCACCTCCAACTTTAATCCCAAGAACGATATTAACTGCTGCAAAAAAGAGTGCAAGCCTTCCAGCCCACTGGTGGTACCAGTTCCAGTATTTGCGGATTTTGGAGTCCTTACCGGGTCGTAGAAAAAATGCTATCACCTGTACAGTGGGAATTACAATCAGAACAAGCATGAATGGAAGCATAGCAGAATTCATATACCCTGTTTTCAGTCAATCATTAGATTCAGAAAAAAACCAGCTTTCATTATATTGTAGATGGAGAAACAGGCAGATGCACACCACTGAAAACTAAATTAAAGCATTTATGCCAATCAGTCCTACATGCTTCTCAAAAGGAAAAAGAGAGAGAACTTAGTAACCAAGGATATTAATTGCAAGCATCCTCACTTCAGATGTGCACAAAGAACAAAATCTAGAAGGCTATATCACATGCTTGAAAGCCACAACTTCTAGATAGAGATAGGATTGATGATAACTGGACAATTGTGCTAACCTTAAAGCTTGCTTTTTTAAAAAAAAAAAGAAAAGTAAAATTTAGCTACGTCATAGAATTTACTAACTTGGAGAATCCAATTTCATATTCTCTTAAATGATTAGAAGCACTGTTGCTCTTATGAACAACATAACCATATTTCACTTTTGCCCTAATTCATTTTCTTCTTAGAATTCCAATTAGCACCATAGATCACATTATGTTCTTATGCACCAGGTGGAGCAGACCTATCATTGGAATTTGCAAGATCTCACATATTTACACTATGTGATACAGGCATGGAAGTACTGTTCTTGCATAGGAAAGGGGATTTGAGACCGTGATCTCTATCCGTTGGCATAAAAAATAAAAACATCAAAAGATGTTCAGAAATATTCTTAGACAAGTAAAAAAATCAGCTCACAGACCTGAAGAATACCCAGCACAAGGACAAAAATGCCAATGCCCCTGTGTGCAGTGACATTTGCATGCAGTTTGTCATATAGTGCGACTCCAGCCACCACAGCCGCAAGACCAAATACAAAACCAATAAATTGAATGACCACATGAAGGTAATACCATAATGGATCCCACTGCCTGCAGTATCTTGCAACAATGGCTCCTATAGGTAAGAGCACACCCCACCCAAATATAGCCAGTGCTCCATGGGTCCTTTTCAGAGTGGATGGATAAGAAGAAGGAGCAGAAGAAGTACCTGGAAACAAAGTCAAGTGTAAATTCTATACTGAAAAGAATTAGCCAATTAGTACAGTAAAAGTAGTTTGATCCAAAATGGTTCAAATATATCCAACATAGAATTTCATCCACTGAGAACTAAATTGAGATTATTCCCAAGATGCAATGACATCTATGTTTTTACTAGTTAAAGCACACAAGGACTAAAAAAGAAATGTCCATCATATCAAGTGCAACGCAGCAAAAGGGTGATGAAAGTAAGAAAGTTGGGTATGCTCACTTGGTTTTAAGCTTAAGGTGAAGGTGATTGGACGGCTTGAATTGTTGCTGGGAGAGGTCGCTGGTGAAGCTTGGTTTAAATATTTTGGATTTAGATAATAATATTTATGAGGAAGGGTTAGATTACAGACTTCAAGGTTTTCCTAAGTAAAAGACTGAAAGTAGGGGGCTACTTTGATTTTCTAAAAGAGCTTTTAACTTATAAAACATGAGTGCACTACAAAGTAGGTTCAGTAAGAGGATCTTCTATTCCAGATGAAAACTTTGGGTATAAAATTCAGGGAATAGGATGAACTAAAATCATAAGCATGTATAGTCATTGTAGTAGAGCATTCTGCAAATAGAATACCAGCTACAGGGAGTAGGTGCCTAATTAAGGCGAGATATATCAGGTGCTGTGCACCGATGGCAGATGGGCAGCTGCAAGAGAACATGCTGTAATATAATACCATAGTAGAAATAACAAAAGCAGGAAAAATGAAGGCTATTTTGGGTACATCTAGGAGAATCTGCAGGGATGTGGATTGAGGATTTTCCAAAAATTAAGTAACTTTGTTACATCTAACAATTCTCATTGGATTTTCCACAGATCCTTTGAGAAACTTACCTATCTGCATTTTAAGCATGTAGTTGTGCAAAAAAACATACTGCATGTTGACAAAATGAAGGCTATTTTGGGTACATCTAGGAGAATCTGCAGGGATGTGGATTAAGGATTTTCCAAAAAATTAAGTAACTTTATTACGCCTTACAATTCTCATTGGATTTTCCACAGATCCTTTGAGAAACTTACCTATCTGCATTCTAAGCATGTAGTTGTGCAAAAAAAACATACTGCATGTTGACAAAACAATAAATAGAATTTCATAACTAAATCACGCATTAATAACTTTACAGCCAGAAAAATGCTGAGAAAAATGGCGAGAGAAACAAAACCTGCTGAGAAGTCAAAGGAAATAGATGTCTTATCATCATGTATTGTTAGGCGCTTATTGACTGGAATTTTCGTCCCAAGAGCGAACAGAAGTTTCTGCTGAGTAATAGGAGCTGAAAATTTCAATTGAAATGCTATGTAGATTTTGGCCTTCTGAACAACTACTGTAGGTTGAATGGAGGTAGTCAGCAACTGTCCCTGGTTTAATTTGACTTCTGAACTAGACTTTCCACCTAAATAGTATTGTTCGATGTGAGGTATGCCGGTCTTGCCCATCCAACCCACCATTGCGCTGGAGCCAACCATCATTCCATCCTTTGAGAATCCCATCCCGACCCACCCAGTGGCATATGTAGTAGATAGGACAATGCTCAAAACATCGTCTTGGTCCTTGGAGTACTGCAAGAGCCAAAGTTTCATGTCATAAGAAATGCGAGGATAATTTAATATCAACTTCAATGAAAGATAGTTCAGACAACAAATGTTTCAAGAAACTTTTCTAATAATGAAAAGAAATAAAACTAGTAAATGATGTACATTGTGATACATTATGCCTTGTTCTTGTTGATTGTTAGACATAAAACTAGAAATCAAACCAGTAAATGATCATTAGAAATGATATACAAATCTAATAATGAAAGACATAAAACTAGTGAATGCCAACATCACTAGTTGACACCCTCCGTCATGCTATTAAAACTCTACAAACATTATAGCAATTAGACGTTTGGGGTGCCATCTGTCGTGCATTTTCTCAGTCCTTTTAAATTTCGTATAGTCTATAAATAGAATTTCGATCTCTTGCTCAAGGTGTGCATCCTCTGTAACCGAGCATTTCTTGGTTTTTTCTGCACTGAATATGATGATCTTGAAGATCCAAAGTATCAGATCATCAAGTTTCACATAATATATGATGAATTCTTGCAACACTTCTTGGATCACATCATCTCCTCTCCCATTCAAATCATTCCTCCCTATGAAACTTGCCAACACTCCGTTTGCTTAGCATTCTATGAGTCCATACCATCCAATTCCAACTCAAGTGAAAATCCTCATATTCCACTTCACAACCAGAAAATTCAGCGAGATCTCTTCTCCTAGACAATGATTCATAGAAATGCCACGTCATCAGCACAAGAAGTGACCAGATCTAAGCACCGGAAAAATGTGTTGACTTTCCAAGTTCCGAATCCTAACTAAAGATCCATCACGTTATCTACATTGAGGATTCTATCAACGATAAATAAATGAAGGAGATGAAAGATGTTATAAAATGGAGCTATAATTACCCTGAGGATAAAATTATTCCAGACGGGAGTGCAGGCGAGGCCGGAATAATTGGTGAGGGCGGCAGGGAGGTCTTCCTCACAGCTCTGCGCACGGGCAGCTCCGATGGCGGCCCCGAGGGCGAGAATTAGAGCAAGGAAGTCACGCCCCATGGCCAACGAATTCCCAAAGTAGTATTAGAGACCAAGGTGGAAGAGTGGGATACAAGCTGAGATGATCCAAAGAGTGAGAGGTGGAGGAGTAGGAGGGTGGGAGGTTGCAGTCGCTTGGATTTCAAGATGGATGAGAGGAATAGTATTTGGGTGGTGACAGGAATTGTGATGTGGGGTAGTGGTTGGTGAGCGGGACCGGAGGCCATGGAACTTTCTTTATCTCTTCAGATCCGCGAGTGTCGGCTCCTCTGCAGTGCATCGCACTGGCCGTCCATCGCAGGATGGACGGCCAGTAAACAACGCACGCCCAAAAATAATTGGGAGCAGGTAGCTAGAAGCGGAGAGGTGGGAGGAGAGGGAGAGTGGGTGCGATTATCAGTTTAAAATGTGATGCCGTTGGCCCCGGGATGCCGGCTAAAATTGGTCGGCAGCGCAGTACCTGTCATTATATATAATTATTGAAGCCTAACTCAAAAATTTAAACCAGTAGATGAAATTATTAAAGTCCAGCTCAGTAGCCTAAACTAGTAGGTGAATGGATACATCAATAAATAAGCACCCACCAAAATTCCCTCTGGAATTATTGCCACTTTCATGCAGATTGAAAAAAGTGAGCGCTTTGAAATCGTGTCAAATTCCAATCTAAAAATAATAGATGGATCAATTAATGATGTTGTCTTGAAAAATATTGATATGAAAGTAACTTTTTTTGTTCACTCCCTTTTGTTAGAGAATGAGAACATCCAACTAAGATCTTTATTCGTGTTATTTTGTTAGCAATTATAGACAAACAATGGCTAAAAAATGGCCATATTTGAATGCTCCTGATGTGCATTTGCAACATAAAGGAGGTCCGTAAAATGGTTTTGGCATCCCTTATATAATGTTATAATGATTGTTTATGCTGAACCAAAAGTTTTGGTATTGGTTGTCCGGAAGTACCCTGAACATGGGTTTAGAAGACAGCTGCACCGTGTTTAAGTCGCTAAGGTTCATTAGGGGACTAAAGGTTGTAAAAGTTGTAATGTATATATAGGTCATGATGCTGCCACCCGAGACTTTGGATGTTAGTGATAATGTATCATCATCTTTTTTGGAGATTCCTACAATCAATGAATCGGCGACAGCATTGTCCTTCACCAACTCTGTGATTCATTAAGGAGCTCTTTTATCAACTTCAGTAAGGTTCATTAAGAAAAATGTATCATAAAATGTCACTGGCATTATTACCAAAGTAATGATGCTTTTATGATTAAAAAATTACAGGTAACTAACAGGGAAACAAAGGGCCAGGGATATAGGAAGAGAATATTAACTGAGAGCAAGAGAAAATCCACAAAAAAGTAGAAAAGAGTGTACTCACATTCGAAAAAAAATACACACAACCAGATAAGATCGAGTTATTGAAGGGTCGAAAAATTACCATGTAAATATTCAGCTTTACTTGTCCCAAAATTTGAATTTGAATTTGAATTAAGTTTTTTTTTTTTTTTCCCTTCAGACAATACCCAGGATTTGAACCGGAACTCTACAAGGACAAGTGCTTTGAGGTGAGGTCACAGTCAACTATGCTAAATTGCTGAATTTGAGCAAAGTTGAAATGCTTATATCGATGATGGAACTGCAATGCAGCACTGTATTGCAGTGTTAGACTGTCAGATGTGTGCAAATTTTTTCCGAGTGAATTTTGTGTTACTAATGCCTTTGTCCTCTTAATAATTTTCCTTGTTGAATTTTGTGTTACTAAAGCCTTTGTCCTCTTAATAATCAACTGTTGTCCTATGGATGGAGAAATTAGAATATGGTTACAAGAGCACTTGCTTGCATTGAAGCTAAGATGAATCTATGGGTATTATTTAGTCCACTTGACTGGTTGAAAGCCTAAACAAACATGTTCCCCGTGGTTATGGCCTGGTTTAATAATAGCTCGGATCTCGACACTCCTGTCATAGGAGGCATCATTTGACTTACCGCTATGGAGAAACAGGGGACCTAACAACTAAATTACGGAAAATGGTTAGCTCCTTAGCACATATGTTATCGTAAATAAACATGCCGAACTGTCCCATGATGATCCTATTTTCCATCTGCAATAACCTTTTCTGGTCAGTCATCTCAAGGACAAGCACGACGCAGAACATGACCAACAATCTTGCCGGTGCATTTTGGAAGGACGTAGGAACCCTTCATTACCCATTTTGTCTTGCATGGCCTTGTCCTCCGCCCTGACCACCCCGCACTCTCCGCCTTTAAAGCGGAATGCGTGCCCAACCGCTCTTCCTCCTGCCAAACCATGTCTCACAAGCACTCGTGACTTTAGCAACCGTATGTATACTAGGACCTGCAGCTCACAAGAGAGAAAGCTATGTTCTTATGATTGGGCGAAGGATCATAGAGATTCCTTGAACTTTTGGGCTTGCACAATGCTAATTTACTCCAGGGAACAAGAAAATTGTGATGCGATCACATCAAGTATTTTTATTTGTGAAAGCAAATGGGGCTTTAATAAACCTAGTGGTTGCATGACAGGATTTATAGGAGCACCTGATGTGACATTTATTGATTAGATCTAGCATAAGTGGAATGAACCAACATGGCTAGAATTGCATGTCTAATCTATATTTCATATCGATTAAATTGCTCGAGAATTTCTCTTAAAAAAAAAGGATAAAAGAATTATTCAACTGATGATATTCTTTATTCTTTTCTCTCTCTAAACGAGCCATGTAAAATTTAAAAAAAAAATCATTCAACTACATCATTTTTGAATGAGTTTTTCATTTGTTTGTATTTTTTTTGACCGCATGCATGCAACCACCTTCCATGACCTCATTTTGCCTTTGATTCCACAATCCACTATATTGATCTAAATGCATACACTAAAATGACCATACTTCAATGAATTTCTTAATCATTGTTGTCACTATCAAGGGTTGGATGGCTCGGAGTTCCAATAATAGTGGGTTACTCGTGGCTACAGTGGATCATGTTAAATTTTTTAATGGCTTATCTCGATCGACTATAGTGAATTTTGGCTATTTCGAGCTTCACAATTTTGCTTTTAAAAGATGCTTTATGAACGAGAGAAGAACTCGTTTCATATTCTATATATGTCAGAATTTTTTTGACTCGTAATTGATGTGGAATTAAAGATCTCCTCCTCCGAAAATACATGTAATTAATGCCTTGCACACACATTGCCCTAAAAACTTCCTAACAAATAACACCAAATCATTTCTATATATGGAAGCCTTTCTATCTCTTCAACATATATAAAAAGATTATGATTCAAGTACCCCAACACGGACATCCCACAAATCCAAATAAATATGTTCCACAAAAAAGAAGTTAAAAAATAGAAACTCAAATATACAAAGGATCCACTTTAACGACATCCATGCAAAGCACTAAAACCAAATTAAAAGTAATAGACAATACTATATCATCCATTCACGGAAATTCTTTTTGTTCTACCAGAGGTTGATGTCAAACCGGTAGGACCGATCGCAAATATTGTATACCCACGGACATCTGTTTGGGATCCCCAGCGAGCTTTTCGGAGGTGATCAGGAGGTGAAGGGATCCTCTCCCACGTAGTTGCCGGGTGGGTCGTAGTTGCAGCTGATGATGACGCCGCCTTGGTAGCACTCGACGCGGGCGCATCCGACCCTGACGGTGCTGTTCCACACGATCTGCGTGAAGTGGCCGCACATCTTCCCTGGCCAGCACGACCTGTCGGTCCGGTTGTAGTAGAGACGCTCGTGGGCCCAGTTCTGGACCGCTTCCTTGGCCTTCCAGTCCCACCCCGTCCCCCAGAACATGTTCTCCCCGTAGGGGCCATGGGAGTGGATCGTGTCGCAATTCTCCCGCCTCTGCTCCGCCCACCGCCGCGCGTAGCGAGCCAGCCTCCGGTCCCACACGTATGGCCTCTCGCCCGCAAGCGTGCGGATCGCGTTGTGGGCTACCAGGAACTCGCGGGCCATCATCTTGTAGCTGCCTCTGCCGCGGGTGAAGGAGACGAGGCCTGGAGGGTTTGTGGGGGGTTTGACGTCTCCGACATCGGCGACGGGTGAGGGGTCGGCGGAGGTGGGAGGTGCAGAGGGGAGGAGGGTGGGGGGAATGAGCTGTGGGAAGGCAAAGGGGAGGAAGAGGAGGAGAGAGAGGAGGGGAAGGGAGAGGGGGATCGTGGGGCCCGCCATCCCTTGGCGAAGGGGAGGGAGAGAATAAGCGGGGAGGGGAGGGCGTTGGAGGGAGGTTTTATTCGAAATAAACGGGTGGTGGAACAGGATACGAGCTTGGTCTACGGTGTGGAGGAGTCACCACGACCATTGATAGAAACCGGAGGACGCCAAGTTTGGAGGAGGGACAGGGGTTGAAGGTTTACGACCACGGATTGGTTTAGACCGCCGAATATGGTGCCGGCCAGGATCATTTATATAGGGCGCTGGAACGAGTTCTTAAGGGAAGTTGAATCATAAGGGAATTTATTTGCCGGATTTACATATGATCCTGGAAACTTGATTTTAGGAGAGGAGATTGTTGAAGGAAATGATCAAATTAACGATCACAAAGAAGGATTTGGATAATTTTATATTAATTTGCTTCCAGCAAAACAACTAAACTGGGATTGGGTCCGAGATAGAACATCTGATAGGAAGTAACGGAAAAGAGGAACTCATGCGCTCTGTTATTAAATTTACAAGTCAATAAGAAAACTTACTAATGAAGAAGAAAGCATTAAGCTGGAGTTTGTTGTGCCACCACCATTGATCTCAGAATGAAAGAAAAAAAACATAATCCTACCAGGATTTTAGTTAATTAGGAAATTAATTTGCTTGTGGTGATAATGTTCGTTGCCTTCATCAATTAGCATTACTGAGCATACTTTATATGTAATTTTCAATCTTGTGCAAGATGGACTGTTGATGACATGTAACATGTTTGATTTTTTTTAAAATTTTTTTATGAAAGGGAATTCGATTTTTTCTTTTTTTAATAAAAGGATGGGAATTCCGCCTATCGAAATTTATCGAGCTTTTTTTTTTTTTTTTTTTTTTTTTTTTTTGTATTGATGTATATTTTTATGCAATCAATTTTAGACCCTGGCAGACACTGATCTCCCAGGTGTCAGATTATCTCTTCATTCCCAGGTCGAGCTGGGAGGGGGTTGGAAGTCGGAGCAAGATTTAATATTTATGTCGCTCAGGGCTGCGGACTACTATCTCTTTCGTTTCAGCACTTGAGGACTGGTGGTACCTCTTCTGTTTCAACACTAAATACATCTGTTGCATCTATAGACCAAAGACCACGGTGGTAGCAAATCAAGTTCTTATTTTTGCATGATGATGGTTGGATTCCAAACAGACATGCCATCGTCTAGATCAAATTTCTTAATCTTCATATGTAACACTCGCAATTAAAGACTGTTTTGCAGCTCACTATATGATGAATCTAAAATTTTCTTAATCTAAATTTGAAGTACCAAGGTTCATTTTATCAGTGCACTTCTAATTTCCAACGCCATATTAGTACTAGTTCATCATCTGACTAAACCAACCCTTTTAGCCGACATTAATCTTTTTGAGATGATTTTAGCCAACAGTTTTCACCATAGATTACAAAGAACAAGTAAACAAGTCATGTTTTCTCCCAAAAAAAAAAAAGGGTAAAAAGGCATCAAACCATAATAAATGTCCAAACGCTTACTTTCTACTTTTGCTGAACAATTGTGAAGTTTCTTTAATTTCATGACCATTGGTTAATTACAAAACCAATAGAGTGAACATCTAACAATCCAGCTTATATTTGCGTGCGCCTGTCTAAAGACGGCCAATCTCAGAAGATTAACTTTGTCTTCTATGATCTTGGAATTGCATCCTTTATGAGCCTAAGAGATTCGGTCAAGTCATCCAACAGCTGGTTAGGATTTGGTATTGTCAACTCATCAACTGCTACAACTATCTTCATTGTGTTCGTGTAACTTTGGAAATGAAGAGTGAGGGCCTGTTAAAATTCCAATTGAAGCAATCAAAAAAATGACAGTGGGAGTAGTGCCTGAAGTCGCTCTCTATGTCTAAGAAACCATAATATAATGTACCATGAAAAATAGATGCTAAAGGTTAGAAAATTATAAAATGACAGTCAGATCATGGACACCAAGATTCCTGTCCCATTGAGATGAGTAGCCACCTCTCCAACTGCTCTAAAATTTAAAGTTTCTCTTTTTTGATGATTAACTGATATTCTGGTGGCTTAAGGAGCATAACTAGCGTTGCATATGATCCATCAGCAAGAGGACAGACTAGTGCAGAATGTATAGTACTACACTAGTTATCATCTTAAAGAAGCTTTTGCAAATAAAATAAAAGAAAAACCAACTTAACTTCGAAGATTATTATGGACTCACTTACATGAGGGTGCCCATAAACACTGGGAGCAATGTAGACCACTGGATGGCCACAAAACCCAATCTTTTCGATTGGACCAACAATGTTTGAGAACGATACTGTCGTGTGAGTAACCATTCTGCGACACAGGGCAGCTGCTGCCTGTGATTCATAAAGACACAACAGGCATAAGATGTATTTAAATGTTACGCACACTTAAGAAAACCATACAAGGGGAATAAAAGCATATATGAGCATGAACCTGAGATTTATACTACAAACAGATACAGAATGAAGGAGGAACGGAAGAAAGAAGATCACCATGAGCTTAAAGCACAAACTCACTTCTCTAATAAATCTGAAAGAGAATCCCATACATACATACATACATACATACATTGTTGATCAACAGCATACTGACTGCAGCAACTTACAAGACCCAATTACAAAATAAGTGTGATTTGGAATGATTTAACCGCTAGGATATTCAGCTAAATTATGTAATCAAGGTATGTACTACCGTATGAAAGCAATTATGATAAGAACTTCTTTCTTCTTAAAAAAAAAAAAAAAGGGTTTTGTCCAGTACAGTTTTTTTTCCTCTAAGCCATCCATTTTTTTGAAGCTAACAGTTTAGATTTTTCCTTTCATTCAGTCGATGACTTGATCTACGTCATAGTTATAGGTTAATAGTGGCCAAGCATGTACAAGTTCCCTCAACTTTAAGGCTCTTTGTAGTAAATTAGAGTCCTTTTTTAAGAAAGGTTTATCTACCAAATATGAAATCTTGCACGCAAAAATACTCTACCAGTGGAGAACTCTCACATGTCTCTCTCTCTCCTCTATGTATAGTTCTGTCTAGATCTCATGCTCACTGCCCATCATACACTTGACTCTCTAATAACTTAAAATTTATTTTCTCTCTCCCCTTTCCCCATCCTCTGTTGAGAGAAAGATAGAGAGATCCTAATTTTTTTTTTTTTCTTTTCTATTCCTTAAGCAGCTGGACGAGTAAACATTTGAATATCAGTTTTGCCCTTTATAATTTTGGGGATGAGATTTAGTGCCAAGCATAGTTTCTTTCTTTTTTTTCCTTTTCGACAGAAATATAAATACTTTCTATTTCCAAAAAAAAAATGCTGAAGAAAAACTCTTGGAATAACAGGGTGGTAAACCACCAGCTCATTTGAATAAGAGAAATGACAATAACTATTTCAGACTATGAATCTGCCAGAATGACAAAACCAAGGAACTCCGTTGTTGCTCATGTAAACCTTTTTCTTTTTCTTATAATTTTTCTGGTCCTCTGATCCTCTGAATATCGAGAAACAAAGAAATTAATGCCCTAATAACCATGTTATTGAAGTTCATGTAGGTAAAATTGCGATTAAGAAAGAGGGTGGAAAGTTGATTTTGGTGTGGTGTAATCTAGGTGGAGTTGTTTTCAGAGGCAGCACATAGATATTTCCTTGATTAACCATGGTATTGCCAGAGCATAAATACTGGCTCCTTTTGCTACCTTTCCCCAGAAATAAAACATTAAATAAACCGATAAAATCAATGGAACTCAAAATATGTGACAAGGGGAAGCTAGCTCATGAGACAAGATTTTTTCGTCAGCATACCATAAAAAATGAGTGACGGATATATTATAAGACTCATACCTCTATACCAAAGATTTTAACAATCACCCAAGCACTCCAATACGTGAAGACTGCTTCCAAAGAGTTCTTCTTCCTTTCTGCAATTGCCTTTCCCCTCCGAATATACTCCAGAGGATCCTCAAAGATGGCAATGGGAAACTGGAGAACCATGTAACCCAGCTTATTCCCCCACTTGGCCCCTCCACCTTTTCCCTTCTCCATCATCTCAGCCAAAGCCTACTTATAATCCATAAACTCGTTATAAGTACAAGAAGATCTTAACATAACCCAAACCCAAAGCAGGAGAAAAGAGGAGAACACTCACATGGATTCCCGGTGTCCGTCTAATGTTAACGAGAAGCGCTGTTCTCAGCCGGATGTTTGCTGGCAATCTCTTCTTCTCCTTCTTCACATCATCACCCTCACCTGACCATCATCCAATCAGCAACAGAACAAAGGCTAGAATTATACAGAGTTATACGTTTCTAATCTCACCATATCTCCTATCAAGATAACGAGAGAGTCCTGCCGACGTGATCCCCACAAGTACATCATTTACAGTCTGAGAATTTTGAAAATTTGAATCCGTTTTCTGAGTGTCAGCCAGTTGTTTAACACTTGTTCGACGAGTTCAGCAACAGAAAAAGGTAGGCTTACACAATTCATGGCCTTCTTGATATCCTTGATGTCGTCGAGGCTCACGGTGCGATGCAGGAACCGTTTCGGATGGAACTCCACACCTTCCATGCCCACCAGCGGCGTCCGGGTGTCCTTGACGAAGGCGAGGGTGGCGGTGAAGAGGACCACGTCCACAAGGGTGTGCCATGCAAGGACCAGCCCGGCCCAGACCCAGAGGAGGAGCTCGAGGATGCCGGACCGGGAGTTGGCGGCGGTGGAGCTGCGGGCATCGGGGAGGGAGGGAAGGCGGTCGGGGTCGGAGCATTGGCGAGTGCAGGCGAGGAAGAGGGACATGAGGGAGATGCCGTCGCCAAGGGAGTGGTGGATGCGGAGAATGGCAACGGCGGCGGCTTCGGAGGTGACGAAATTGAGGATGTGGAGGTCCCAGAGCGGCCGGGAGTGGTCCATGGTGGTGCTGGAGAGGGAGGCTACGTAGTCCTCCACCACCTTGTCCGGGTTGGCGGAGGTGGCGTTTGGGTCCAGGTCAGGAATGATGACGTGGTCTTCCACGTTTACCTTGGTCCGGACCCATCTCAGCGGCTTCTCGTCCGAGACCTGTCAAACTTACCCTGTTTATTTCCTTTGTTTATCTAGTAGCTCTCATGCAGTCATCATGCATTTTTAATTTGTAGGCTGAGAAAGGTAGCTTATAAGCTCTCTCTCTATCTCTATATCATTTTTATTTATATAATTTTCTTATAATATTTAGAGATAATTATAGATTTAATGTTTATGAGAGCATTTGGTTGTACTGTGTAGTGTCATTTTTTTTTTTTTAATCTTTTTTCCAAAAGAACGAGAACAAAATTTTCCATTCTATCTAATTCACCGAGATAGTAAATTCAAAATAGTATAAATAAGGTTTGAATTAAGGTTTCACGTCAAATCTCATCAACTACTGAACCAATTTATTAGCACCTCGCACAGGTGCATAATTTGTTGTCACATTTTTCAAATCTTAAAATGAGATAGAGAAGCCAATAAGCAAAGAATTTCCCTTAAGCTCGTGTCTAGCTGCGGCAATTGAGCGTATAGTTGATGCAACACAACCTCTAGTTTTCTATGTGCTTGTATTAGATGAAGGGATGTAATTTGCATCGCAGTACTTTTTGATCATCAATATGAATCTGTAGGAACTAATCGTGTCTCAATGTAAATTATAACCACATGCACCGTGTAGCCATGCATGTTGCGAATCACAACCTCCCATTATTGTGAGCTATATTCATCAAGTGAAAATCTCAATACGTCGCTATAGAAATGAATGGCTATGATTGATGTAATACACAGCCACATGGTTGACACCACATATGGTACATAATTTCTACACCAACAATCCTAATGTGATACCAGCTTGACCCAGATTAAATCAGTTACAACAAGCATAATGAGTTTTTACTTTGGGAGAAAATAAAGTAGGTTGGTTATAGGTTTAATACTCATCAAAATATTTATCCAAGGGCTTTAGTAATTCAATATTATAACACATGGTCACTCAGATGGTCCGTTGTATTCTCGTTGCCCCCCCTTGAATTGACATCAGCAAATATGCCACACGATGAAGCGGTGAAAAACACTTCGTACTCTTCTAATTCATAGATCACAATCATCCAACAAAAAGCTCACCGCAAAGTCACACGAGTATAGACCACTGAAATTTCATATGATCTCAATAATGTAAAGTCTCACCGGATAAAACCTGTACAAAATACACGAGAACCACAAATTTGTCCTTCTTGGGGTGGGTACCACATCTATTGCAGGCAACCCTACCATACAAAGATAAAATGATTGGTTGATGAAGTAAATCCAATA
The DNA here is from genome assembly GCF_000442705.2 of Elaeis guineensis. NCBI lineage: Eukaryota > Viridiplantae > Streptophyta > Magnoliopsida > Arecales > Arecaceae > Elaeis > Elaeis guineensis. Next base: position 9,294,040 of record NC_025998.2, on the reverse strand, counting down.
GCTCAACAGCGGACCAATCCAATCGTAAATGAGCATGCACAGTGCATAAATATGGTGTGTATTGCTCTTCTTCCCTGTTTGTTTGTTTGTTTGTTTGTTTGTGGTAGGACTTCCATCGCTGAGCTAGTGGACCAAATCCAACTAATAACTTCTCTAAGGAGGGAGACATGTTGTGCACACCACGGCTTTGATGGATGATGTCCGCCTCCCACAAATCTGAGCCTTTAGTGCTCCTCATCGTGTCTCAGCCCCACAAACGCATACCTACTCACGTTAAATAGCTATCCACCGCAGCTACCAACTTGATATTGGCCGGCCCTCCCACGCAATCTCAACCCTACTAGTTGTAATTAAACAAGAGGAGACGATGGAAGGAGACAAATTGAAGGCACGTGTGTCCCATGTGAGATGACTCGAGAATGTGATGGTCTTTGGCTTTCACGTCACAGCTTCCAGCCAAAGGTCACTTGCTCCTTGGGAGAAAAGTAGTTATGGCTGGTTGGCTGCGGTTCCGTATTTCTTACGCTATAACAACACCGTTTTTGGCTTTTTCCCGGGCCTCATAATAGTTTTTCGAAGGCTGTTCACTTGACAAATTTCCCTAAAATTAAATTATATTAAATTTTAAATGAATAAAATTTATAAAAAAAAGTTATTTAGTTGTTTTTCATAAGACCCATTTTGTCAAACTGATAAATTATAAAACCTAAAATAAATTTATTAAAAATATATTTCTTATATATATATATATATATATATTATAAATTATATTTTGTAGTCATCTGTTTTAGAAAAGCACTCAGATAATCAAATATTTCCTCACTTTTGTATCTGTTTGAAATCAATGGATCAGTGGTCTGTTTCATACCTATAAAAACTCTTAGACAATCAAACATATGTTTTAATTATATCGGTTCTTAAATTCTTTGAAGATCTACCGCAGCATGAAAAAGTTAGCCATGGTACCAAACTCGATCGGCTCATTCCACTCAAAAATAACACCCGTTTCTCCCGTATAAATTTTCTTTTCGATCGAGGGAACATCAACAGCTCAAGAAAATAAGACCCAATTGGTCAGAGAAAGTTTGCGCGGTGAACATGGTCCAATACAAAAGTACAGCTCATAGCTGGCTCCAATCAATAAGCCTCGAAGTCAGCACCCACCCTCACCTCCCCTCCAGGGCTCCATTCTTTTAAGGCAGCATGACATAATCTAAATCAAACAAACCATTAAACTACTAAGTTTCAAACCTCTACGGTAGTCTACATGCTGGGATTATTCCAGTGGTTGGAGCCACGTATTATACGGTCTGGTAAGCAACCGTCGTATCATCTATTATCAGAAAAAAATATAAGATTATTTAAATTTGATTAAAAAAATTTGAACGAAAAACAAATTCACTGTTAATTGTTCAGCTAATAATTTTATTGTTTTGAATGAAAAATTCATTTTTTTATAGATATTGTGATGGCTTTTTGCTATTGGATGGCTAAAAGATATACAGGATCGAACCGTTCTCACCGACAATTTCTCCCCACCGTCACCCATCGCCACAGGAGAAATAGTTTAAAAAATAATTTCAGGCAACGACCGTTACCTGGATGCTGGAAAACCGTGGGTGCCGAACGAGTGTGACCTCCAGGCCGGCCTTGACGGCGTCGACGTCTAGCCGTTTGCCGCACCCCATGACGGACACGATGTGGCAGTTGAAGCGGGGCTGGAGGAAAAGCCTTCCCGCCGGGCTCACCGGCTCCTCCTCCTCCTCCTCCTCCTCCTCCTCCTCCGCCTCCGTTATCTCGCCGTTATCGGTCCCCTTCCCTTCACCTCCCTCCTTTTCCTCCACTCCACTTCCAGAGTCCTCCCTCCCCGTCTTTATCGACAGCGGCCTTCTTCTGGAAGCCATCTCCCACTTCCGATTCACCAAGTCCGGAACCGGAGATCGGGGGATTCCGACGACGGGTTACGCAGCTCGGTTTCCGACTTCCCTCGGCGGCTAATTTGGGGGTGGAACAATCGGTGACCATTGACACCCATTGTTTATAGGAAACCAAGTTCTAGAAGAACCCCATCCATATCTAAAAAACGAATAAAGAAAATTTGCTTCGGGGCCCAACAGGAATAGCAACGACATGGTCGACCTTGACGTGGCATGACATAATTGGATTTACACCCCCCTCCTGCGGGAGAAATTATTGCCTGGACCACCCCCAGGTAGACCAGCGCACATCTCGGAAACGTGCACGGTGGATAACGCGCAATCGAAAATTTGTGAAATACAAGGGTGGATGTGGCGTGTTATTCACCGTGGGATTTGAATGGTCTACCCGTACCAAGCCCAGGCAATAATTTTTCCGCTTGCGGTGCGTCTTATATGCCATTTGGCACGATGAGTACAGGCGGTTCCCGGTTGGATGCGGTGCCGAGTTTCAGCTAGAATTTCGTTCGTTAGATTTGCTGCTGGATTACGAAAACTTAACACGTGGACAACCGGACCAGTTCAATAGTTACCCGCCACATTAACCTTCGCATTTAAACCATCCAAGGCCAAAAGGGGATGAGAATTTATCCACCACCCCAGCATCTGGGTTTTTTTTTTTTTGAATCCACCATACCTTACAGGGACTAGGATTTATATCGAGGTAAAACAAGCTTATTGTGTTTTTCAATAAAAGTTGATCATTGCAATACATCGTTTCGACACAAAAAAAAAAAAAAATTATTATAGTGTAAAGAAGAATTCTTTAATCCCGTATCGATTATAAATCAAGAGAAAACATGATTTATATGCATTAAAATTTTCTTTTCCAACATGAAGCGTCTTTTGAAAGATAAAATCGTGAGGTTCTAAATGATCAAAATTTATTAAAATCTAAAAATTATTATGATATGGAGATGAAAACATAAACCAACCATCTGAACCATTCGACTTTTTGATCCATGATCACAATAAAAATATAAAAATGATTCATGACCATAACAGAAATATAAAAAAAAATAAATGAGATTCACTTTTGGATGGATAAGCAATTTATATTTGATTTTTGACGGTGATAAATATAAAAAAAAGAAGTAAATGAGATCCACTTTCTGGGTGGATAGTCAATTTACATTTAATTTTTTTTGATAATAAATTAATATTTTTGGAAGAACTTTACGCGGGTCCTTTCTTTGTCCAGACTTTAACATATGTTATGATCATAAGAATAACACGCCTTAGTAGTCGTAAGATATATTTTCTTGAGGATTGGAGTGCTGCTGTCCATGTGTGCAAGATGGGCCATACATAGCACAAAATACAATATAGTCATGCAGAGAGCCGGGTTTGTGATCAGGGGATGACCAGACCTCCCTGGTATTACGATGGAGGAAGGGTGGTCCTCGGTTTAATTGATAATGAAATGTTGCCATTAATGGAGAGGCAGAGGAAAGGGTGGATTTAAGGGCACTTTTAATTAATAAAAATTTTCATATGCACTCCTATCTGAAATATCTTTACTTTCTCGAGGCAAGCCCTTGGATTTGTGGTTCATATTCCATCATCATTTATTTAGAATATCTTTGGTCAGAGACAGTTGGACTCTTAAATTTTAAAATAAAAATAAAAATAAATAATTATTATATTTAATTATTTGATTGAAAGAAGTTCCAACCATATTTCAATTTCAAAATAAATGAGGATACACTCATGTTCCAAATCCCATGCCTTACACTCTTAAAATTAAAATTTTATTATATTTTCAATTCAATCACCAACCAAACACGTTGAGAGATATAGCCTTTTCGATTTCAATTTCAATTCTGATTCGGATTTCGATCACGAATGAAGTATACTCTTATTTACTGTTTATCTTTTTTTTTTTGATAAAATTATCCCGATTCTTTTGTGTTGGATTTCCAAGAGCACTCTCGAGCGAAGAAGTGAATATCACATCATTTGCACCTTTTTTTTAAGTTGAATTATATCATTTATACTTAAAACAGAAGTTGGTCTCTTCCCTGTACAGTTCCCATTCAATTCATGGTATCAATGTTCAAAATTTGTTACCTGTCTGTCTGTAGCTTAAGGTCGAGGAATCTGGTGCAGGCTAATTGGGATTTCAGATTTGCCGAAGTTTCAAGCTTTAGTCTGGCTTGAATTTAAAATGGGGCTGTAACTTTTCAGACACTGACCTGACCTGATGGCCATATACCAGACCTCCCAACCAAGGGTCCGGGTTCATTCTCTATTCTATTCACACCATTACAACCGAACGGCCAACGCAGCCAGAACAAATGGGATCTCCCCCCAAACCATATCACTGCAGAGTTTAGAGCTATGAGATAAAGAAAAGGATCAGCTGGCCCGGAGAAAGAGAGGGGGCAATTACAAAACAGATAAATATAATTATTTACTTCTCGGATTTAAAGTGCAAATTTCCCACCTCAAGCTTGAGCCTTGGATAGTTTCCATTTTACAAAAATTTGCTTCTAGTTTTAGTTTTGCAAATTTGAGTTACTCTAAATTTATCCAAACATTCTATGGTAGTCTAAATATTATAAACATATTCCTTATTTACTATAGAAACATTCCTATTTAGAATTTGTTCTTTTAAGAATAAAAAATTTATCCAAGAATCTATATTTTTCTGAATAAATATTTTTCAAGCAGTATTTAAATAGAAAAATAATTTACCTATATTCTTTTATGCATTGAAAAATAGCTTAGAAATCTATTATCCATATTCTTTTGCATTACTAGTTTTCTGGACAGGTTACTAAGATCTTTCATATTTTTCATAATACCCTTTATTCTATAAATATTATTATATATAATACTATAATATAATATAATATAATATAATATAATAATATAGTATATAATAATTATATTATATTAATATCTTATATAAATATAATATAATATATATAATATTATATTATTATATATAATAATATAATAAATATAACATTCTCATTTAGGGTCCGTCCTTTTGAGGATAAAAAATTTATCTAGAAATCTGTATTTTTCTGGATAAGTATTTTTCAAATAACATTTAGACTGGAGAATAATTTATTCATGTTCTTTTATGCATTGAAAAATGACTTGAAAATCTATTACCCATATTCTTTTATATAACTAATTTTTTGGATAAGTTACTAAAATATATCCATATTTTTCATAATATTTTTTATTATATAAATATTATTATATATAATAATATAATATGATATATTATATTATATTATTATTATATTATAATATATTATATTATATTAAAATATTATATTATTATATATTAATATAATATAATATAATATTATATTATATTATATTACATTATTTCTATTTAGGATCTATTCTTTTGAGGATAAAAAATTTATCTAGAAATCTATATTTTTCTAGATAAGTATTTTGCAGAGAACACCTAAACAAGAGAATAATTTATTGATATTTTTTTACATAATGAAAAATGACTTGAAAATTTGTTATTTATATTCTTTTATATTACTAGCTTTTTGAATAAGTTGTTAAGATCTATTTATATTTTTTATAATACATTTTATTATATAAATATTATTATATATAAAATATAATATGATATATTATTATAATATATTATTATAATATATTATTATAATATATTTATAATATACTATTATATTATATTAATATCTTATTAATATGATATATTATATAATATTAATATAATTATATTATATTATATTAATATATAATAAAATATTATATTATTATATATTATTAATATATTATATTAATATAATATATATTATGATCTATTATAATATATTATAATATATTATATAAATATTATTATATATAATTATATATTATATTATATTATGATATATTATTATATTATATTATTATTATAAGGTTTAAGGTAAATTAGGAATGAATTAAAAAGATTATTTTTTTGATTAATGTAAAAATGATTTAGCCATTCTCTAAGTGGATAAAATTTTTTTCTGATGAATAAATACTATTCACAAAAAGTAACTTATCTATTTTAAAAAGTATGAGAATATGAATAAGTTGATCAATAGAAGTACCAACTTTTCTATAATATTTATCCTCAAAAGAATGGGCCCTTAACTTAATTCCCAATATTAACTAGCATCAGCACCCAACTAGTTGGGACTTGTTCTAACTTATCATAAGCCTTATTACAAATAACACCTTGTGTTGTTTAAGTATCACAAAAATGTTTACGTTATCCTAAATTTTAAATAGTCTCGGCAAATGCTGGAACTAGATCAAGCTTAACATAAATGTTATTACAACTAACACCCTATGTATCTCAGAGACCGTTTGGTTGGGATATATTAAATTATGGGATAATTTGATAATTTTTAAAAATTATTTATCTAAAAAAATGATTGTGGAAGAAAATAATTTTACTATGCTTGATTGATGGAAAAATTATTCTAGAAAATAATACTAAAAAAAGATTACTATATTTGGTTGGAGGTAAATCTATATAGAAATATTATCAAATTTATAAATATATCTTTCAACAAAAAATATTTTTTTTAATATGAGGATAGTATTATCATATCGAATTAATTTTTATATAATGATTATAATCATATAGCCTTTTATATAATATCATCTCTATTTTAATTTTTTTTATAAAATTTTTTTATTGAATGAATTTAGAAAGATATCAAATAAATTTAATAATTATATATGCAGATTTATTGAAGATATTTTTGTCAGATAAATTATTTAAGAATTTATCAAACATTAATATTTTTATAATATTTATTTTATTTTTTTTCTCTTAAAAATAATTACGAGGTTCATCAAATTTATTATTATTATTATTATTTATATTAAATATAATAATTTAATATAAAATTTATTTTTTCATTTCAAATTATCCTCAACTAAATGGATCCTTGAGTATTTCAAAAATATTCCAACTATTCATCCCGGCAGGCCCGCTCTTTATTCAGGCGAATAATTCGTGAATAAATTTGAGATTCATGAATCGATAATTGGATAATTCTTACTGAGAATAATTCAGAAAGAATAAGAAACGCTGCCAAACAGTAATTTTCTGAATTTCCCAATTATCGGAGTATATTATTACCGATTAATTCCCCGAGCCGTTAACCTCATCCATTCCCCCCAGTTGCGAAGCCGGGAACCATGTAACGTTCCTTTCACCAGTTTGATCCCCTCGTTCTCGGCCGCTCATTCCTCATCCTCATATGTTCGCGCTCTATGTGCTTGCTCCTTTGTTCCTGAGAACCGAGAGATGGCTCTGAGCGTTCTCTCTCCCTCCATCTCTCGCCTCTCTCACCATTCACCTCATAGCTTTCGAACCTCTTCGCAAAGCACCAGCTCTCTATTTCTTCTCCTAAGGCGATGGAACTCAAGTCTCTTCCCTACTCACAACCTCTGTTTCACTTCTTCTCCTTTCACCAATGGTTGTCACCCCATAAGCGCTTCTTCTGACCAGAGGGACAGTGTAAGCACCAAGATTTCCACTCCCACCTTCCTGGATGAGGAATTGCTCCGGCGGGTCTCTAGCGCCAGGGATGCCGACCAAGCCCTGGACATGATCGCAGAGGCACATCGGAGTGTTGGATATGGTACCGTGGAGATTGCCGATTGTCATTCGATCATCGCGGCTGCATTTGACCGAGGGAACACCGACTTGGCCCTCTCAATGTTTCATGCCATGCGTTCAGGCTTCAGTCAAGGTGGAATCTTTTTCCTTTTAAGTGTTTCAAGACCTGTTCAATTTATATATATAATTTGGTGAGAGAGCAAATGGAGATGAATATTTTTCCAGTAGTAAATTGTGCACATTATTTACTGAGGTTAGATGGGATTTGGGTTATGGACAGGTGTGAATGAAAATAATTCATCTATCGAGGGGTGGACTTGGGCCAGGCCAGATTTGCGCACATATGCATTGATGGTTCGGGGGCTTGCAGCATCATCACGAGTGTCGGATGCAATTAGGATGATTTCCTATGTTTCTCGGGCAGGAGTTTCTGCAGGGTGGGAGGTAATTGTGGCTTTCTGTGGTGCAGCTCCTTTTGTTGTGCTTGTTTTTTTTTGCATCCTCTTGTTGTACTTCAAAACCTCTCTAGCATGTAAATGTTACTCGATGAAATTAAAACTTCCAACAGTAAGCACATTGTGTCCTTTTATCTTACATTCATTAGTAGCTCATAGCAATCTCTATTTCTACCACTATGATATTATAATAGAAACAAATGTTCAAGGGGAGATGGGAGATCATGTGACGTCCCTAACATCTTGTCGCTTTTACAGAATTCCTGGTACATTCTATCTCTCTTAAATGTGACAATCTCTTAAGAAATCACCCTTTATACATTTATCTGGTGAAACTTTATAAAATTATTTCCTTGCTGACAAACTTTATTCCACCACAGTAAGCAACTCAGTGAACGCTCATCACCCTATGTAAACAGTCTTGTTAACATGGGTTTGCCTCTCCGCTTCCTTCTTTTGGAAACAAGATCGAGCAGTTTCTCTTATCAATGTCTGACAATTTTTATAAGATGTATTGATTTCATTTCAATCAACGCCACCATTTACTGTTCAATTGACTGGATGAGTTCTAACACTCAGGCATGTATTATTTGAGCTTTATCTTGTGGTTTGATGGCATGAAAATCACCCTTTTTTTAAAGGGAAACAGAAACCACAAACTAAAGTGAACACAACTCATTCATCTGAAAAAAAAAATCCAAAAAACAGCTAGGTGTACTTGGAAATATTTTCAACCAATTAATATCTAAATAGATGGACAGATCAGATTGTAAACCTTAGAGTTGAGTCCAAATTTCGGTGTCCATTGATTTGCCAATGTCAGCATAAAAAGAAAACTCAGATACGTGATACATCTATACCTGGATAGAAGTGATTACACCTACCAAGGGTTAAAATTTTGGTTTTAAAGCACTTTTTGACTCAACTTTAGGCCAAAGATTTTGAGCATTTGTTCTGTTTAAGACTAATTCAACCAAAATAGGTTGAACAAAAATAAACATAATATTATGTAAAAAATATTGAAAATGACCCATAAAAGTTATCAATACAAGGAACCTGGTGCATACGTGTTTGCATGAGAGGTTGGAAGTAAGAAATTTGAGCTACAGAAACTTGCTAACAGTTAAATTCAACCTAACTTCTCCCAAACAAAAAAAAAAAAAATCAACATATAACTTCTGGTTTATTAACATGCTATTGATCACTGATGCTGGCATAGCTGCACCTCTGTTGCTTCAAATCTGTTTACAGCTTGTTTGATGCATGAAACTTTTATATTCCATAGCTGTTTGTTACTTTGTGCAATTTTATCTTGTCAAGTCTTTTTTCTTTTAATATCTGGGAGAATTAACAAAAATCAGCAAGCATATGTCACTCATATGCCATCATTTAGGTTTCGTTCGGGATGATTGTGCGATGTCCAAACTGTATGGTAGCTATTGCAGTTGCCCAACCTCAAGATGGTGTTCAGGTATATTGGTAGCACGATCGTTCTAGTGATAGATGTTACAGATTCTGTACGTCATGTATTTTGCTAAATAGTGGACAATTATATTATAGTTGCTTGTGTGAATATAAATTGAAGCACATGTTTATTTAGTTGATAGAACAGAAAGATGAATACAGTTTATTTAGTTGATAGAACAGAAAGACAAATACAGTAACAAACTTAGAGCTTCACAATTACTCTTGTTATGTATTATTATTTTATTATTTATCTTCTTACCATAGCATCAGTATCCTACTTCTAAAGAGCATAATTGCACCACAACTTGTACTGTATTATTATCTGAATGATAGGTGGGCATACTGCGAGGTTTGTAACCCTGGTACATATGTAGTAACATGGGGGGCTTTATGACCTCTCCTTCATGAGTACCTTTTGAAACTGCATGGTGACTATGAATTTCCAGACAATTATAGTTGTACATTATTTCACCCATATGCATAGTTGACAGTGACTTTATTTGTGCCTTCTATGTGAGATTTGGAATGCTTTTGCAATTTCCAAACCAAAAGCATTAAATAACCTAAGCATGTGGTTTAGCCTAAATATATTCATGCATTTGACTAAAGAAAAGCATGTTAATAGCAATTGGAATATCGGATGCTTTCTTTACTTTTTCTGGTTGTGATGTGGTATGAGTTGTTTCAGAGATGAACCATCATTTTTACTGTCTATTTTTTGTAGAGTAATAATTCAACTTATTAAGTTATTATCACCATATCTTGGTTTCCAATTTGTAGACCGGTTGACCTTTTAACTAGTTTATAGAATTAAGTCCAGCAGTCCAGCTCTTTATGGTAAGATGTGAAAATGTAATATGATACGGATATTTTGGATTTAGAGTTTGTGGAGATGTTCTTCTATTTCTAGTTAGGTGAGGACATGGAATCTCTTTGCCTTCCTTTTAATTGTTTATATGGCTTTCCTTTAGGTTGTGTCTTGTTCAAAGTGTCGCTATCAATATGAGCTTGTATCAGGAGACATAGTTAGCATTGATTCGGAAGAAGTCAGGTCAGTAAATACATGATTATTGTTCCTTATCTCATTGCAGGATTTCTTTTTGAAACAATTCATCCACCTTTTTTTAATGTTTTATTGAAAATCCAGAATTTTCTTTGTCTTCATATTTCCTGCCTAAGACCTTATCAAACGTAATGAGAATGCCAGTGGTTTAATATATTGATGTTACTTTAATATAGGTTGCTCATTTGTTAGGATACTAATACATAAAGAAGCCTAGGAAGAGTTTAAACATTTTTATGAAATAGCCGGATAGCTCTTTTGGCCTTGTTTGCATGTTTCTGAATTCTGAGACCAATATCGGTTTTATAGTCACCCAATCACATACAGCATATGTTATGATTGAACCACATGTTGGGTGGTGTAAATATTAGAGTATGACATGTGCAGTGCACATGATAAGAGGCACAAGAATAAATATTGCGGAGAGCCGTGGAAACATCAAAACTTGGAGAGCTGCGTGAGCACTCTCTGTATGTTTGGATGACTGAAATAATCTGTAATGCATGTGTTTAAGTATCTGGAATAACCTTGTGGAAGCAGGTTGTATATGAACACAATGAAAAGGGTATTTTGGTTTTTCCCAGCATATGTGCAAACTTCTACATACTCCGTATACAATCGTGCATACACATATATGTGCATACATATTGAAGCATACTTGCATATACCCATGCATGTAAGCATGCATGTATGTTTTCATACACGCACAAATATATGTGTATGCACATGTTGAGGCTGAGATACATTTCGTTGACTCATTCTTTAATAGCTTAAGCTTTTGGGCTAAACATGCTATAAGGCTAGAGGTCAGGGTTCAAATCCTCCTCCAAGTTAATTTTCCTTGGATCCACCTATTTGTCATCTTGACTCTTGAGTTGTTTCTTGTCCTAACTTACTGTTGCTTTGAGTCATTCTTGACCTGTTTTTGCCTTCATGTGCATGGTAAGGCTTGTTACATTGTTGATCCATTCCCTAACAGCTTAAACCTGTGAAGTCCAGTAACTAGCCAACAATAAAATCTATGAGCATGCAGTACATTATATTATACTATACTGTAGTATAATATACATCACAAACATAATATGGTCTAAGATTAATACACCGAGGTTGGAAATGATGCCATAAATTCTCTGCATATGGATGGTCATAATTGGTGAAAGCTTTTTCAGCTTTTGATTTAAAAAGAAGGAAAAAGGCTGCTCACTCTTCAAAGAAGAAAAAGAATGAAAGAAATGGAAATTGGAAAAAAAGAAAGAAAGAAAGCTTAAGCTTGCCTTACAAATATGTAGTTTACAAACTGATGATAGATTAGTGGTCTCAATTATTTTGGAACATCTGTTAGTAGGCAGCTGGAAAAAGGTTCTTCGAGGCTGATGTCTTTGATTCATAATTTCTTGTCTTTCACTATTTTCTTTCCATATTCATTTCGCTCGCTCAAATACTTTCCATCTGCTCCTCCACAATACAAAGACTTCATGGTGCATTCTCAAAATAGATACTTCTCAGTGCTTGCATACTTTTCAATTTATTCATATCTATTTTCACAATTATGTTTTTTTGTTCATTATTAAGGGTGTGATATGCATGTATGCAAAAGGATACCATTTGGCTGCTATATTTGGTGTTGATTCTGTGATATTCGCTTTCTCTAAGGATCTACTCCTGCCGAACGCAGCATGGATATTTCATCTTGGGAAAAGGCTTTGAGGTTCCTACAAATAATGAAAGAAAGTATTCCTGCTGCTCTGCACTCCATTGTGGTACATTTTCTCTTGTGTTAATATGTCCTTGACAGTACATATTCTTCTGGCCATTTTAATTCTATATTGATCAAGATTAGTTTTCTTAAGCTAAGCCTTTTTTGTTTCTCTGCAGTCCTTGAAGGCCTAAAGGACATATTTGTGCATTTTTAACTCAGTACTACTTTGACAAATTGTTATTTATAAATCTTCTATCTGCATATTTTTTTCAGTAAAATATTCCTGGAAGCTTCTCAACATTGATTCCTAATGATATATAGAAATTTGCAAGAGAAAAGTTCTGACTGTGTTGGAGACAGCGGCAAGACCTGTGTCATGGTCCATCACATTTTTTTGGAAACTATCATACGTAGTTGAAACACCTGTCTTATAAAGTCACATCCTGTACAACAAACAGCTTCACATATATTAGTTTTTAAACCACGAATAAGCCTATAAGCTATAAATATCAACATAGGAACCAAAAAACTGAAACAACTAAGATAAACATGACTGACTTTAAGAAAGTCAAAATTTGTATCGTATAGATTAATCCCTATTTCTAAGATATGGATTAGAAGAAGAAATTAAAAGTCAAATTTGAATATGCGAATTTTATTAGTCTCAATTCTTAAATTTGAAGCATTAGCAAGGCATACCTGAAGGTTGGTTATGATGGGAAAAAAATTATTTGCTGTGCCTACTAAATGCTAAAGTTTGTTTAATGTCTGTAAACCCATCTTCCTACATTTGAAATGATATTATAAGGTGCTTTGCTTGGTAACTGCCATGTGTAATGGTGTTTTTCCATCAGATTGATATTTCATGCATCCCAAGGTAAGCTGGTTATTTTAAAGAAAACTAATTAAGAATTTCACTTGAGATACTCAAATTCTCAATCCAATAAAAATTGGGGTGCTCAATGATGAGTGTACCATGTGGAGTTTCAAAGGTTTTCCAAATCATACATGCAGTATGAGCAAAGTTAGAAATGAGTATATAGACATGACAAGTCTGTGGAGCACCATAGCAAAAATAGGGTTTAGAGTTTTGCAGACAGATCAGGTTTGGTGGAAACCCTATGCTGTGATTGGGATGCTTAACTCTAAAAATATTTGTGAAGCCAACACCAGATAGCTAAGGCTTGTTGGTTGCAGTCTGGATCTCTAACATGTGAGACTTATATTTCATATCAACAAGAATAAAGGAATCAAATTTTCATGAATCATGGCATGCGGACCTAGAAATGGCATGGTGTGTGCCATGTCGTGCCATGCCAATCTATGCTAGTTCTTGGCATGCATGGCAGGGTAGCATGTCAAGCATTGGCATGCGAGGATACCGTGCCTGTATGGTACTATTTAGTCATTGTCATGGTGCAAGATTAGCATGTCATGCTGTGCCAGCCAGCATCTAAATCAATGATAAGGATATAGACATTCTGATAAAACCACTCTATCACTATGACAACGTCAAGTGATTTAATTGCAAAGAACTTGACACTGCAAAAGTAGGTTGAGTTATGAAGAAACTTGCAATATGTTCATTGTTGTTCTGTGACTGCTCTATGCCCTTGACATCTTGGAATAATTGAAATGCAAGTCTCCAGCTGGTCTTTGTTAAACTATCTAAGTTTGCAATAATTTTAAAAGAGCATTTATTTAGCAATTATAGCCTTGTAGACTCAATGTGATTAGAACATATCATGATTTCAAGGCTTTACAAGAAGTCCATCAGATCAATTATTCTTCCACCAAATTTTGATTTTTTTTTCTCTTTTTATTTGGATATTTGGAGAATAACTGAATGGCAGTTTGAGGATTTTATTTTTTCAATGACAGGAAAAGGTGGTGCATCATGAAGTCTGACCAAGAATAAATACTACAACTGTAATAGGGAACTGCTAAGATTCATAATATATTGATATATATTTTCGTGACAAAAAATCTCAACAAAATCAGTTTATTCACATTTTTGACACAGACAGCTGCAGGCTGCAGCATTAATATTTCCATGGAGTCACTAACTCATACCACAGTTCTTAATTGGTGGTCTATCACATACAAATCTACACAATTTTTGGTATCTAGCAATAACCACATTAACCAATTTTAGCATCTGATTCCCAGACAAGAAGCATCTACATAATTCAACTTATGGTTTTTATGTATTTTACATAGCTCACATGTTTTTTTAACAATTCAATTAACAAATAGATATGCATTTCGCGCTAACTGTTTTGACAAAATGAAGCCTTGGAGTAGCCAGAGTTATTTGGTTACAAGTATGACGGATTTCAAGACTCTAATGATGACTGTTATTCTACAGTTACAACCTCCTAATTTGTCTATAAGCAAATTTGGAAAGAAAAGAAAAGCAGATGGAATACAAAAACAATTTTATCTTTCTAAATCAATGTTACCCTTCTATAACTATGAAGTTGATTTCCATTATTCATTTCATCACACATATTCATGTCTTTATTTTACCACAGGTTCGCACTCCTTCAGGAACAGCTCGTACACATAGATTTGCTACAAAGACAGTGGAGCTTCCTGCTCAAGAAGGAGAAAGAGTAACCATTTCACTAGCAGCTCCATCAAATGTTTATCAGGAAATGGGACCATTAAGGTTAAGTGCGAGATCTCCTGGGTTTGATCCAGGGGAACCCATGTGTCTCACAAACCACACTAGTGGACAGGTATCACAATTGCTCAGAGTTCCAGTTAAGAATGGTGGTTCATTTTTCCTCAACCCTTTTGTTCTGTTCCCTACTCTTGCTTTGCTGGCAACTGGAGATGCTGCCTCTATAATAATTGACCCCAGCCTTCCAAGACTTATTTCAGTAGCTGCTGTTGCATCATTGGCTGTGGGAACTACAATGAACCATGTATTTCTCCCAGAATTACGAAAGGTGATCTTTTCTCTTCCTCTCTCAAAATCTTTTGATATTAATTAAACCTCCTTGCTAATTTAGCTAATATTATGTCTATTTCTGAACTTGATAATTTCTGCTGTTTATTTTTCATAAATATGACTGTGCTTATTTAGTGGACTTTTTTTTTATTAACTATTTAATATTTTCTGCTTCAACTTTTCTTTCTATTGTATGTTCAATGTTGTACATGTCATATTAGCATGTTTATCCAGAATAGCTGAAACTTGAGGAGTAGATTTAAACTGTTTTAATCTGGTTTTTACTTAATACAAGACATGTATTTAACAGGTTTTTAAAATCATGTTCTCTCTTGCATAAAGTTTCCCTGGATAAAAATTTGACTCCAATTCATGAAAGGCAGATGTCAGACTGAGAGCCATTCATATAATTTTCCATCTCTCTTACTTCAGTGGACCATATCTTCATCCATAAAGTTGAACCCATGTGGACTGTGAGAGCTAGTTTGGCATAGTCACCATGTAAATATGCTTTACAAGGATTGGAGAGTTTATCGATTTTTTTTTTTTAAAAGAATATAATTTGGTTTGATTTTATCTTGAGTGACAGAACCAATAGAGATGCTTAAAACCATAAAGCTACAGCTGTTATTCTTCATAGCTGGGGTCTCCCCTATCCCTCGCTCTCTCTCTCTCTCTCTCTGCCCCAATAAAAGGGCGTGTTCCTTCTCATCATTTTCTTGAATCTCCTACCTAGCTAGCCTTTTCCTCCTCCCATGACCGTGCTCCTCAAATGTGAAAACTCAAAAAAAAAAGAAGAGGAAAAATAAGAGGTCCCCAGGTAGCCAGCCATGTAACTTGTGGATTCTTTAGACCCGCTAAATTTACAAAAAGTCTTTCTTGAGAAATATTTGGTTACTTTCTTCTTCGGTTATATAACATCTAGCTACCTTTTTTCGATGGCACATTCTAATTGGATCAACTATTTAAGTACTTCTTTCCAGTAAATGTCTAGATCAGCAGAATTAAAGAGCTGTGGATCTTGCACCTGATACTCTATACCCCAATGTTCTATCAATTAGTGTATCTAGTAGTCTTCAATATGAAGGACTAGTTCTGGTTGTGTATCCATCCAGCAGACAGCACTTTGCATGAAACTCTGACAGCTTTGTTCACCTTTCATAAATATGCTTTGAGCTTGCAAGTTATAGATTGTTTTTGTAATGAAACATACAGCAATCAAGCAATCAACACAATTATACCTCAATTTGAATCATAGAAAGGAGAAATTGTGCATATCATAGAATCATCTTGTTTCAGTATTTCAATTTGCAATGAAAAGCCTCCATATGAAATGTGTATGCAGACCAAGGTTTTACATATCAAACATAACAGTCTGCACTAATAGTCCCTACCAGTATGGTACAGGAACTTGATATGGCACCATACCAACACATAGGTGTGCTGGTTTAGCACCTTTACCATGTACCGGTGTGGTGCTATACCTTGCTGTGCCATAAACCCTGTACTGACACATGAAACCTTGATGCAGACCTTTTCTTATGCTTGGCCCCTTCATGGTTATTTCAGCTTCCTCAGAGGACAGTGGATGTTGTTGCTCTTAAGCAGCAGCTTTTGTCTCAATATGACCTGCTGCAGACTCGCATCCAGGACCTAAGGCAAGCTGCTGAAAAAGAGGTTTGTCTTTCCCAGATCTAATTCCCTAGTTAAGAATTCAGGTGTTCTTATAGAGTGTTGACTTGTCTGTGACATTTTCTCTCTAAGGTTTGGATGTTGGCTCGCATGTGTCAATTGGAGAACAAAATTGTAGCTGTAGGGGAGCCTTCTTACCGGTAACTTCACCTAGACATCTCTTGCAATAATATTTGAAATATTGTGGTTTTGAGATAAACCTGTTTATCTGTAATCAATTCATAACCATAAGAGAAAACAATAAACTCTGGTAGTCTTTTGTTCAAAGTCTCCTTGTGTTAAAACACATATTTTTCTAGTGCTCGACGAGGTAAAGTCAAAAGGGTGCGTGAAAGTTTGGAAAACTCGCTCTTGGCAAGGATTGAGCTAATTGATAGCTATGCAAAAGTAGGTTCTCACCAAGAGTATTGCACTTTCCACTTCAATGTGCAGTGTTTATCCATTTTGTATGATAATGGAAAATGATGATGCCTGCGTTCCAGATATCTTCAATGATTGAGATTGAAGTGGAAATGGACTCTGATGTTCTTGCTGCTGAGGCAGTGAGCAATGCAGTGAGTAGCTAATTGAATTGCTATTTGTCAGTCTGATCTCATGGATTTATTTGCAGTTTTCTTGTTGAAATATAACATAAGAAACTTGACCTATCGTTTGACCTTGCAGCAGAGCATTGCAGAACAGATACAACAAATCATGGAGATAGAAAATCTTGAAGAGGCAAGTGTTTATTATGCTCAAGTTGTGTCTTGAACTTTGAAATCAATCTTTTTTATTTATATTATTATTGATCTTTCCTTTGTTGTGCAAAGCGATGGCGCCTACAAGCAGAGGCAAATGACGAAGTTGAGAGGCTCCTCAATTCTCAGCCTGCATCCACTGAACATGTGTAGCCATATTGCGGTAATAGACCAATACTGCACTCCTCTCTCACATACATATTTTGCCAGGACAAGCTTTTCGTATTAAATTATTTTTCATTCTAAATGCTTAATAATTCTGTTGACCTATAGACTCCTTGTCTGTCAGTTCAGGTTCTTATTTTAATGATATAGAGTTGTCCAAAAAACTAAAAAATCGTTCCTGTAACACCTTATAGGCTTTCTTCTTGCTGTTATTTATAAAAGTTAAAGGTTTAAAGGCAATCTGACTTTCAGAAAAGAATGAATAATGGCAATTTATGACCAGGAAATAACTCTTAGTTTATGACAATCTATGACTGGAAAATTGCTCTCAGTCTATGACTGGAAGATAGCGTTTAGTTTATGACCATTTATGACTGGAAAATAGCTCTTAATGTATGACAATTTATGGCCGGAAAAGAGCTCTTAGTTTATGACTGGAAAAGAGCTCTTAGATCATTGCAATTATGACTGGAAAATAGCTTTTAGTCATGAGAACATGGTGAGTGAGAAGATAATGCTTAAAGGACCAAAGAGGAGTCATACCTCACGAATGGTATTAGTATTTGCATATGTAGAGACGGGCAGGAACAGAACGTCAAGGAGTTGTGAAACTTAAGTCTTAGCAACACAATTTGAGGTGGTTGTGAAGGAGAATGGCAAGGGATAAAAAGGATAATATGAGCTAAAGAACCAAGAGGAAGTAGATGTACAAGATAAGGAATATTAAAAGCAAGAAAATCAAGCTTGCAGGTCAATTTTGAAAGAAACATAGATGATGTTTTTTTTTGTTTTCCCAAAAAATAAACATGATTAAACACATGAAACTGAAAGGGAAGTAGGTATACTGACAATAACCTCTTTATTGAAAACTATTTCATAAATGGTAGGGCATAACCAAGTTAATAGGTTCATGTGATGCAATGGAGGAACCAGAAAAGGTACTCGGGAGTTGTGTGAATCCAATAATTTGTCTATAAGAGCCAGTTAACAAGCATAATGCTAGCAACAAGAGGATTTGTGTTGATGAAGTAAACAAGATGGCAAGAGGGCAACTCCCCTGAATGTAAATAGATCTAAAGTGAATCTAGAATATGATGTTTCATTCTTCCAGTCACCCGCTATTTTTCTGCATGCTGGATGGGAGGACAAGGGAGGTGAAGTAAGATTAAATGAGAAACAACAAAAGCATGAGAAAACAAATATAAGACTTTAACCTATATGAATATCACCAGTGCACCTAGCTAAAGAATTTAGTACAAATGCTTAACAAATTTAGTAATTTTCCAAGTGATGAAATTCAGGCATAAAATTTTATTATTCACAGGAAAACACACAACAACAAAGAGGAGCAGGGAGACATAACAAAACTTTATAACGATGGATCTAATTCTTGTCTGTGATATATGACATTCTAGTTTCTAATACTCAGGGCCTCAGGCCTATCATATCTACTGTTGCACTAGGTAACTTGGTCTATATTCTCTACGTATTGCGATTTTATGCTGTAGTATTTTATTGATATTTGGTGAATCTTATCCACTTTTATCTTCTCTACTAATTATTTCCCAACATTTCTTTAAAGAATGTTGGTGATTTTCAGTTATCTTTTAATTTATGACTCTCGCATTGATTAGTTCGTTTTGTAACTTTCAAAGGAAATTATATTTTTAACTCTCTAGTGTGCTGCATAAATTGTTTGTGACGGTGATTCTGTTCTCTAATTTTGTATCAGCTAATAAAAGCAGCATGACTCGCATCTGCCAGCAACCAATTGAAATCCTCCCGTATTTCTTTGTCCAGTGAAAGCCCTATAAGAGACCTGGATAATACTCCAAAAGCATTCTTCCACTAGCATCATTGAAATTTCTAAGCTTCCTGTTCATAGTTGTCTTCTCTTCCTAGTTACTTCATATATATGTTTTAAAAGATCTTGTCTCTTCTAGTCAACAGAACTGCCTCGACAATTATTTGATGACACTATGGTATGCAAGAAGAGGATCATGAGTAATCCTATAAGTGGGCTGCTCATCAAGTGCCTTCATGACTATATCATCTTGCTTGAGCAAGAAATGTAGGGACACCCAAGTGATTGTGCTCGAGTGAACCTATTTAAAGAAAAAAATATAATAACAAAAGCCACGGCACAGGACAGCTGCATTAGTCTTTGGCACTACAGGCTTTGCTGCAAACAAGACAAGAGCAATACTAATACTAGTTTTTTTCAGTGTGAAATGGATCAAGAAATTCATGTTATGTATGTTATCAAATATTTTTTCTTTTTTTTTTTTTTGTATCTAAATTATAATCCCCGTCTATCCTTATATAATTTTCATTTATCAGTCTTAATTTTGTGCATCCAGTTAAAGCTAGGTTGTGCTGGTCGACTCTTGAAATAGTAGGAAAGGAGAAAATTTTAGCAAGGTAGTTGAATCATGACTGCTGTTCAAAGTTGGTAGTTTTGCACTGAGCATACGTGCCTTATTTCACCTCAGTTCTATATCCAATAGTCTAGATAATCAGGCTAGAAAATGCTGGAGATGCTACCTCTCACTGTATGTTCTCTTGTTGGTTGATCTCCACACAAAATTAGCTCATCAAATCCAAACTGAAGCTTATGTAGGAATACCTTTCGGTATCCCATTGACGCCGGGCGAACTCATTTAAACTATGAAACTGAACAAATTGGAGTTCTGGTGAGTTTGGAGTTCTTTACTGTATTGATTTTTTTTTAATTTTTTTTATCTATTTAATGCAGATTTCAAGTTATTTATCAGAATAATGTAAAATAGAAAAACATCATTTTGAATGCTATTTTCTATGGATAAAATATCATTCCAAATAGCATTTATTTGGTCCAATCATCTAGTCAGGCCAGCCTATGTGGAAGCTTGAAAAAAAAAAATTCATGAAAACATCATTGTGAATGGCGTTTTTGAAAATGCCATTTTGAATGGTGCTTTTGAAAACGCCATTCAAAATAACATTTACATCGTTATATATATATATATATATATATATATATATATATATATATATATATATATATATATATATATATATATATAAAGCTGCTCCCCTTCTTCCCGTGTCGCTTCTTTCTTTTTTGATGATGCTAATCTCTTCCGATAAGCCGTCGCATCCTCTCCCTCCTCTGGTGGCCCTCTTTTCCATCTCTTTCCCTCTACCCGGTCGGCTGCTCGTCCGTCGCCCCCTCCCCTTCCCATCCGACGCCCCCCTCGCCCCCGTCTTTCTTCCTTCCGCCCAACGTCGGCCCTCTCTTCTCTCTTCCTCTGTCTGGTCAGGATGTTAAGGTGAAGGAAAGAAAAAAAACATATCAAGCACCGAAGGTTAAGGCGAAGAAAAAAAAAAAAAATCTTAGAAACGTCATTTGGAATGGCATTTTTAAAAATGCTATTTTAAAAGTGCCATTTGAAATGGCACTTTCAAAAGCATCATTTTGAATGGTACTTTCTAAAATGTCATTCTAAATGGTATTTTTAAATTTTTTTTTTTTTTTGATAGGATTCCACGTAGACTGAGAGGGTGATGATTGGTCCAAAGAAACGTCATTTGGAACAGTATTTTCTCAGAAAAATATCATTTCAAATAGTATTTTTTAATTTTTATATTAAATTTATATTAAATGAATAATTTTTTTTTAAAAAAAAAATTAAAACGATAAAGGACCCGGCAAGTTTGGTTACATGGAGGTTGGCAGCCAGCATTTTCATGTGTATGAATATATGCCAAAAGATGTCGTTCATTTCTGTAAAGAAAACTGTAAAAGGGAAGATAACTGCATCGGGATTCAAGTATACATGAAAATAATATATCAATAAACTCAGTATACATAATATCATTATATGATTATAAGAATTTAAATAAAGAGGCGTATTAGAAGTCTGTATGAGCAATTGCTGTTTGCTTTTGTCTTTGAGTCTCCCCTCTTTTTCTTTACTTTTCTGGTAATTTAGCATGAGAAACCCACATTGTTTTCATATTCACATAAACAGGTCATTTCGTTCAACATAAACGGCTTATTTGGAACTTTATTGAATAATTTTGCCCCAGGCTCTTGTGATTAGTATACAAATATTTTTATTTGCGCATTGACCTGTATCACCTTGGCTTACCAATATCCATGTTTAAACTATTGTAGTATGTACTAAATGGGTGCGTCCGTTCAAGCGTGGGGACGTGATGGTCTTGTAATTTCAAAATAAGGAAAGATGTGATCAATTATTATCCAAAAAATGGATTCCTTTTTTTTAAAAAAAAATCCTCTAGTTTCAATCTTTTGAAACTTAAGACGCTCTCGTATAACACTGTCCCAGCTATTTCGCCTTGGTTTTGTGGATCCTAGTCCTCTAACCCATCCAATTTGGATCCATTGTATATAAGTTATTAATATATTTTTTACAATTTGTCATGCACGGTCTATTTTTCTATTAAAGCTTCGGACCGATCAGAATGGTTTGAACAATTGCATGCAAAAGGAATATATAAACACTATATTTTGCTATGTCCAGCGATCAAGACACAAAGGTACTGAATCATTATAAAATAACTGGCTTATAATCGCATATGATGTACTGGATACAATTTTTTTTTAAATATTTTTTTATTTATCTATTTTATTATATATATTTTATATATATTTAAAAAAATATTTAAAATAATAAAAAAATCTACGTTTTGTGCATAATGTGGATTATAAGATATCTAAAGATGAAATTGGCATCGTTATTATCCGTCCGCATCTATTTTCGTATTCGAATCAATTTGGATATGAATAAAAATTTGCAGATCTGACTAATATCCGTATCCATATCTATCAAAGAAAAATGGATATGGATATCGAAAGACAATTATTTGATCTATATTTGAATATCCAAATCTACGTATAATCTTATATAATTTTATATAATATTTATTAATTTTATAAAAAATATAACCATATAAATATATTATTGACTTAATTTATCATCTATTTAGTAATATCTTTGATTCTTTAGCCATTAAATTTAATTATCTAAATTATATCCGTAATCATATCTATATTTTCAATATGCGAATTGTTTCCGTATCCATTTAAAACAAGTATAGATATAAATTTTTACATCCGAATAATATCCGTATCCGTATTTATATTCATCAAACAAAATAAATATAGATATGGATATACTTGTATCTAATTCGTATCCGATCCAGTTTCGGCCCTAAAGATATTGGACAAATTTTGTAAAAATCCGACAATCCTAATTCCATAAAATCCCTTCCCAAATTCATCATTTCTTATTATTTTTATCTTTAATCATTTTTAAACCATTCCATCTCTCCTTCTTCTTTTCTTTCGATCGTCTCTTTCTACACCTCCAACTCTCCCAACGATAGAGCTAACAATATTGTCCGTCAGCTACCACCGTTGTTAATGGCAGTAGCATCTTTGAGCTCAGGGTAGAGCAAATATATATTAATATATGTAACTTGATCACAAAAGTACCTCTAACGACCATATTTCCATTTCTTATGAGAGGAAGCAACGATAAGCAGCAGTCTTGTGAGATCTCGATCAAGAATCAGTTAGTGAGTGTACTTTCAATTGATGGCTTGCAAGAAATCTGAACTTTAGGAATCGAGAAAATATCTTTTTTTTTTTCTAGTATTGAAATTTTAGAGATCTAAACTTTAAAATTTTTATTTTTTTAAAAAAATAGATATCTAAATTTTAAAAATCTTTTTTTGTCATCTCTCCTACTCCTTCAATCCTCTTCTTCTACACCCCCTAACTCTCTCGATGGTAAAACTGATGATATTGCCTATTGGCCACTACCGTCACTAATGGTAGTAGCATTTTCAAGCTCGAGTTGAAGCGAGAATAAAGCAATATGTAGGACCTAATTATAAAGATAACTCCGACGATCACATTCTCATTTCTTGCAAACAGAGACAAGGATGGGAGGTCGCCTTATGGGATTTCGATCAGAATTGATTGGTGAGCATACCTTCAACTGATGGTTTGTGAGGGTTCTGAATTTTAGGAATGAAAGGAAAAATCTTTCCTTTTTTTTCGATGTTAGAATTTTGGGGGTGATCAGTAAAAGAAGGGGAGAGAGAGAAAAAAAATAGAAATTTGTAGAACTATGAAAGAGATAAAGAGCTATAATTATCTTCATAGTATCAAATTTATTATTCATGCATAAAATTCAATATTATTTAATAGATCATTTACTAAATGAAATACTATTTAATAGATTATTTACTATATATATTTCTAAAAGAAAGTATGTTCATATATCATATATAAATATGGTATTAATGTATTTACAAAAAAGAAAGTTTTCTCATGGACATGTGGCAGATTGCAGTTTTGCTAGTGCAAATATCTTTATTTTAATATATATATATATATATATATATATATATATATATATATATATATGTATGTATGTATATATGTATGTATGTATGTATGTGTGTGTATATATATGTGTCCACACACACACATATATATATATATATATATATTGTTGCTGTCAATCTCCTCATCGTCTGTTCGTCGGGAACGAGCACCTGCAAAATGAAGTCCGTACTGATCGGAGTTGTCTCCAGCGGAGACCCTCCGATGCTTAAGTCAGAGGAGACTGGGCAATAGTAGAATGAGAACGGAGACAGAGCTCAGCATATCAAAATTAGCTTACCGAAACTTGTTGCCTTATCCCCTTTTTATAGAGTAGATCATCGTAACTGTCGGATATGGTCCCACATTTAGCAGTGTAGAATCACAGGACGGTAATCTCGTAGTGGGTTATTAATCTCCATAGATTACACCGCGATATCAGTGGAGTAACCGTCTGTGACGGTTATGATATATTTGAATGAGTCGCCGACTATGCGTCGGGAGTCGGTTAGTAACTCTGAAATACCAACGGTTGAAATAGTTTGTTGTCTGTAGAGTCTGAACATCGACCGTCTATCGATCTTGATTCGGTGAGGGGTGTTCGGTTGGTCGGTCGAGAGTAGCGTCGGTCTGCTTAGCTGACATGTAGTCGGTAATTGCTTTCAGGATTGTCTGTTCGTTTGATGGGTCAGAGTTGGACGTCAGTTGGTGTGTGTTGGAGGTTGGTCAGTTTATGGAGGTCGGTTGGTTTACTTCAACAGTTGCCCCCCACTCTCGAGTCCAATGGTGAATCATCACGTGTGTCGTCAAGTGGTTAATCATCTTGGGCGGAAGGAGTTATTGTCTGTCATGTCGAATTTTGGCTCTGACATCACTTTCATTGGAATATGGCCGAACAGTCATTTTGTCGCTTTCGAGCCATCGTATCGACAGGAGGATCTTATGTCAGGCATCGTATTGAAAATATGAACTGACGTCGCGAGATTTAATTCTGGCATGTAGATTTTTGCCATGTGTCGGGATGCCATTGGGTCGAAGACGTTCATGCGGATAGGGATGACATGGTTCAATCTGGGGCAGGTGCGTCGAACCATCGATCGATGATGGATCCAGATGCTACCACATATCGTCATCCAGCATGTTTTCGATCTGACCGCTTTCATCTGGGCCGTCGGGCATTCCTATATAAAGGAATCGCTGTCAGCCAGGTACTCATCCCTCATTTCATCCTTTCTGATGGGAGAGCTTTATCAGAGAGCCGCTCTCGAGTAAAAACTGTTCCTTGTCATTTTTCAGAGCCTCCCAAATGGTTTTGATAGGTGAAGTTCTTGCAAGGGGTGGTTGGTTGGAGATTCCGACCGACGGCTCCCTGTTGGACCTGAAGGTTTTTTTGTTATGTGGTCCGATTATAAGTTGGTTTTGGAAGCGAAATTGTGCTTCGAGCCGACGTCAGCTTTTCACCCCTGGTGTCGATGGTGGGGTCGACGATCCGTTACCGTGTATTCCGCATCTCCGTCTCAGCTGCATGATCAAAGTCATTTTCGTTGGCAGATGAAAATCTGAAGCTCGCCTCTAGCTCCGGTTGCTGGTCGGGCTTCAGCAAGGAGGGTGCAGTCGTTGATCGTATTTTTCATGTAGAAGTGGATCAGACTGTTGACGTGGTTGGTCGGACAGTATGATCGACCAACCATCTTTGCAGTCTGATCCGATTCGTACCATTTTCGAGCTGGAAGGTAAAGTTTATTGGAGAAGCCGATTCAAAGTAGGTTCGTCGATTCTTCAGCGAAACAAAAGGCGGCGATGAAGATTAGTCGGTATTTTTTTTTGTAAAAAAAGATGTAATCGGACTTCGATCTAATTTTGTACTTTCTTTTCTGATAATGAATGAAAATATTTTCTTTTAAGATAGAATTTTTGTTTGCTGAAATGTCTGTGATGTCCGTCCGTGAAATAATCTCTGAATGTAGATCATAGATCCGATCATTCTACAGATTGTAAGGTCTGCTAGTCGTGTAGTTTCCAATATATTTAGTTAGGATAACGATAGTAAGTCGTATATCCATTATTCGGACCTTGATCGGGTTTATACGTCATATTATTTGATAAACGATGGCAAACCGAATATCTCTCGACTGATCGTGACTATATTGGTATAATTTCAATCCGACCTTAGTCATTTTGGTATTTTGCCTTTCTTAGTTGATACCAAGTCGGTAAATTAGCTAGCCATTTGAACGGAAAGTTGACTATGGGGGCGGCATGGCTTTTATGGAGGAAATCTGCGTGGCTGGCGCTAGCCTCCCGTTGAAGTAGATAGGTCGGTTCTGTAGGGGAGTCGAGATGCAGTCGGTGGTTAGGTTGAAGGTTTTTGACTTCTTTGGAAAGTCAGACCCCAAGCCATGACATCGATGATCCGACTTCTACAACGAGGACTGACATTTAATTAGAAGTCTGGTTTACGATTTTGAAACAGAACTATATTTCCAAGTGCATACAAGGATTACTGATAGTACCACTTTAGATTGTCGGTATTTCATGTTCGGAGAATAGCCGAACCTTCTAAGGTTTCGAGTCGATAGGCACCCGGTCTGTTTGTCTCTGATATCCTGTAGGGTCCTTTTTAGTTCGGAGATAGCTTTTTTTGATCTAGAGGTTTTGAAATTTTTGCTTTTCTTAGAACTAAGTCTCCTAGTTGGAAAACTTTTGGCTTGACTTTGGTGTTATAGTACCGAGCTATCTTCTGTCGGTACGTGGCCATGCGAAGTTGAGCTTCGTGTCAAAGTTCTGGTAGGAGATCTAAGTCGGCTCTCTGACACTCGAAGTTGTTCGATTCATTGTATTGCTCAACTCTTGTCAATGACAACCTGATCTCGAGTGGGATCATCGCCTCCATCCCATAGGCTAAGTTGAAAGGAGACTCTTCAGTCGGTATACGGAGAGTTGTCCGATACGCCCATAAGACTGGATATAACTCTTCGATCCAAAGACCTTTACCTCATTCAGTCAGGTCTTTAACTCATGCAAGATTGTTCGGTTGGTTACCTCAACCTCTCCGTTTGATTGCGAGTGTCCGACTGATGTAAGCTTATGTATAACATGGAACTTCGTACAAAATTCTCTGAAGTCCTGATTATCGAATTATCGTCCGTTGTCGGTTATGATGGTATGCGGCAGTCCGAATCTGTAGATAATAGATTTCTAGATGAAATTTTTTATTTTACGTTCGGTGATTTGGGCCAAGGGTTCGGCTTCTACCCACTTGGTGAAATAGTCGATTGTGATCACTATGAATTTTTTTTGACCAGACGTCGGGGGAAAAGGATCAAGTATATCGATTTTTCACTGAGCGAAAGGCCAGGGTGCGACAATAGACGTTAGCCGACTGGCAGGTTGATGCTATATGTTGGCATACTTCTGGCATGGTTTGCACCTCCAGACCAAGTCAGCAGTATCCTTTTTCATAGTGGGCCAATAGTAATCTTATCATAAAATTTTGTAGGCTAGGGACTTCCCCCCCAAGTGGCTTCTACAAATTCTTTCATGTATTTTTCTAAGTGCATAGTCGGCATCGATCGGTCCTAGGCACTTCAGTAAGGGAGGGGAGAATGTCTTTTTGTAGAGAGGACCATCCATTATCACATATTGGGAAGCTGCCCATCGGGTTTGTTTTGCTTCCGCAGGATCTTCAGGGAGGACTCAGTCGGACAGATATCGGGTGATCGGATCCATCCAACTAGGTTCGACTGATAGCTGCAATACTTTTTCATTTTTGTCGATGCTCGATTGCTCAAGACACTCCATGAATGTTCGGCTCAGCGAACTATAAGCAGTCGTTGTCAATCTGAAAAGTGCGTCGGCTCGAGCATTCTCGGTCCTAGATATGTGAAAGATCTCGAAGTATCTTAAATTCGTCACGAGATCTTTCACCTTTTGAAGGTATATTGCCATGATCGGGTCTCGAGCTTCGAATTTGTCTTTGACTTATCCCACGATCAATTGAGAGTCGATGAAGACTTTTAGACTGTCAATCTCGAACTCCTTAGCTATTTTCAAACCGACTAAGAGAGCTTCATATTCGGCTTGGTTATTTGAAGCTTTGAAGTCGAACCAAAGGGCATACTCGGTGACTACCCTTTCTGAGTTGGTAAGAATAAGGGCAGCTCCACTGCCTTAAGCATTCGATGCCCATCGATATGCAGCACCCAGGTCGACCTTAGGTCGGGCTCGGGGGTTGCAGCCTCCTTCGTAGTTGCATCTTCCGACTTATTGTCGGCTATTGTGCATTCTGTGATGAAGTCGGTTAGAA
Organism: Elaeis guineensis; assembly: GCF_000442705.2. Classification (NCBI taxonomy): domain Eukaryota; kingdom Viridiplantae; phylum Streptophyta; class Magnoliopsida; order Arecales; family Arecaceae; genus Elaeis; species Elaeis guineensis. Next base: position 9,265,522 of record NC_025998.2, on the reverse strand, counting down.
CTTGTGCCTTCATGGATGGCCGTGGTCGGTATTGTATGTCGAATTCACCTAACTTCACTGTCCACTTCGCCATTCATCCCGATGTATCAAGACAGTGCAGGATCGCTTTTAATGGTTGATCAGTAAGGACCACAATAGAGTGTGCTTGAAAGTAAGGGCGAAGCTTTTGTGTCAATATGATCAGAGCGTAGATCATTTTTTTCGCTCTTGAATATCAGACTTCGACGTTGTGGAGTACTTTGCTGGTGTAGTAGACGGGTCGGTGAATTTGATTTTCGTCTTTCCGAATGAGTACCAAGCTAACCGCCTCTGTCGATGTTGCCAAGTAGAGATATATTATTTCTCCGACTTTTGGTTTTATGAGTAAAGATGGAGAAGCCAGGTACTTCTTCAGATCTTCAAAGGCATGTCGGCATTCATCTGACTAGAAGAAGTCCTTTGTTTGCCTCAAAGTCCTGAAGAATGGTAGACACCTCTCAGCCAACCTAGAGATAAATCGACTGAGTGCGGCGATTCTGTCATTCAGTTGTTGTACCTCCTTCTTCATGTTTGGATGCTTCATATCGATGATAGTTTTTATTTTCTCGGAGTTAGCTTCGATCCCTTGTTGCGAAACAAAGAATCCAAAAAATTTCTCCGAGGTCACTTCGAATGCACATTTGGTCAGATTTAACCTCATTTGGTGTCGTCGGAGCATGTTGAAAGCTTCTTCCAAATCTCGAATATGGTTCAAAGTCTGGGTGCTTTTCACCAGCATGTCGTCCACATACACTTCTATATTTCGTCCGATCTGTACTTTGAAGATTTTGTTGACGAGTCATTGATAGGTAGCTCCAGCATTTTTCAGACCGAAATGCATTACTTTGTAGCAGATAAGCCTTTGGCGGTCATGAAATCCATGTGTTCCTCATCCTCTAGTGCCATGCGGATTTGATTATATCCAGCAAAGGCATCCATGAAGCTCAGTAGTCAATGATCCAATGTCGCATCTATCAGCTGGTCGATCTTTGACAATGGAAAGCTGTCTTTTGGACAAGCTCGATTCAGATCAGTGTAGTCGATGCAGATCTTCTATTTCTCGTTGGCCTTTTTCACCATGACTACATTGGCGAGCTAGTCTGGATATGTGGCTTCTCTGATGAAGCCCGCTGTGAGTAGTTTATCGACTTCCTCGTTGATGGCTTTCTGTCTTTCCACGATAAAGGACCGTTATTTCTATCTCACTGGCTTGACGTTTGGACTGATGTTGAGTCGATGAGTCATTATTTCCGGAGGAATGCCGGGCATGTCTATGGCTGACCAAGCAAAGATGTCGGCATTGGCTTTGAGCAATTTGATTAGTTGTTGTCACTCCGAGTCGAACAATTGTGACCCGATTCGGATCGTTTGCTCAGAATTTTCTGTTATCGGGATGGAAGTCAATTGTTCGGTTGGCTCACCCCTTCCTAGTTCTCCTTTTGATCTAATTTATCGACTGACAGGAAGTCCTCAGGTTTATCGTTCTGGGTGGAGATCGTGAAACAGCGTCAGGCAAGTTGTTGATCTCCGCACATTTCTCCAACGTCATTTTTGGTCGAAAATCAGACCAACAGGTAGTATGTCGAGACTATCGCTCTCAGAACATTTAGTCCGGATCTTTCGAGTATGGTGTTGTAGGCCGAGGATATTCGAATGATCGTAAAGGTTATAAAGATGGTGCTTTATTGTGGTTCAATCCACTGTGACCGCATCTCCAGTGAAGCTGATTAACAGTGTCGAGATTTTTCTGAGTCGGTCAATCGACAATTTCATTCGGAAGAAGGTCGAGTAAAACAGAGCGTCAGTTGAGCTTTCATTATCAATAAATATCTTTTTTTACATCATAATTCGCTATTGTTGTTGAAACAATAACAGTGTTATCGTGGGGAGTTTGAATTCTCTGAGCATCTTCCTCCGAGAAGGTTATTACATCATGGAGTCTTGGTCGCTTCGTCGACTCTTTGTCAGAAGTTGCCCCCCGGTCTAGTCGTTTGGTGATCATGTTGATAACTCCCGCGGTCGGTTGGTTATTCACAGCTTCCTCAATCGTTTGGGGTTGTCGATTGAGAGGGGGTTGAGTCGGCGGCTCCCTCCTATATTTCTCGAGGTAGCCACGTCATATCAGGACTTCTATTTCATCCTTGAGCTGGATACATTGTTCGGTGTCATGACTATGGTCTCGGTGAAACCGACAATACTTCCTTCAATCACGGTTCATCACTTTCATCGGCGAAGGATGTCATAGATAGTCCGCCCCTTCGATCTCCATGAGGATCTGTGCACGAGGAGCAGAGAGAGAGGTATAGCAATTATACCTGTTATGCGTCGGCTTCGAACTCCGTCATCAGGGTGAGGCTTGCTTATTGGATGGGGGCCTACTTGTTTCGACCGGAGCTCCACTCTTCTTCTATTTTGTTTCTGACCTTTATTTTCTGTTTGGCGCCGGTCAGAAGTTTCTTCGTCTGCATGCATGTATTTGTACGCACGTTCTAAGAGTTCAGCATATGTCCGAGGGAAAATTTTATCCAGTGAGTACGTGAATCGGGATCCCCTCAGACATCTTTTCATGACTAATATGGCCATGTCTTTGTTGAGGTTCTTGACCTCAAGCATGGCTGCATTGAATCGGACCATGAAATCTCGGAGTATTTCGGTCTCTCTTTGTTTGATCGAAAAGAGACTATCCGAGGTTCGTGGCGGCCTTCGACTGGTGCCAAAATGGGCCACGAAGGAATGTTCCAGCTGCTCAAAGGAGTGGATATTTTTCGACCGAAATCCAGAGTATCAGGCCCAAGCAGCTTTTCGAAGTGTAGCCGGAAAGCCGATGCACAGGAGGACGTCAGTTGCTCCCTGGATTGTCATGAGAGCAGCTCTCGAAGTGATCGATTGGATCGGTGGAACCGTCATAGGGCTCCACATACGGCATCTTGAATCGAGTCGGGATCGGTTCGTTCAAAATAAGTCGGGAGAGAGGTTGGGCGGTATGAAAATCGAAGTCGTTTGATGATTTGTGACCATCTACCTGGAGCTGGATGAGTCAGCGGTTGATTTCTTCAAACTTACGTTCATAGTCTTCAAGCCGTCGGTGGTGGGAGACTCCAGGGGTTGATCCTCTCGATGAATTAGAGGCAGATGGTGTTCGCAGTCGCTTCCCCTTGCTCGATCTAATTGGAAAGGAGAGGGGTACTGTGAATGGTGGGTGGCGCGTCGAGATTGCCGCAAGTGCCGCTGCTCATCCTGTTGAGAGAGCCGAGATCGCCGTTCTGATGGAGGAGACAGAGATCGTCATGGATGACGGCGGCTATGCTTGGAAGGCACTGAATGCGCCACTGGTTGCTCCGCCGATGGTTGTGGTGGCTGGATTTGCTGTTGTTGGAGGCTTTTGACTGCCTCCACGAGAACGTTCATTTGTTGCACGATCGCAGCAATCTGGACGTCTGTGGTAACCACGGAGTATGGAGAACTGGGCTCTGCTATCGGAGGCAGGGGAGGGGCCTCTTCTCGACGAGAAGAGTGTCTCATCGAGCTGGTCGCCGTTGATTGTTGAGCTCTGGTTCTCGTCATTGCGAGTTTTCTTCTTGTCATTGTCTTCTCCATACCTGACGCGCCAATCTGTTGCTGCCAATCCCCTTGTCGCCTGTTTGTCGGGAACGAGCACTCACAAAATGAGGTCCGTACTGATCGAAGTTGTCTCCGGTGGGGACTCTCCCAAGTCAGAGAAGGAGACTGGGCAACAGTAGAATGAGAATGGAGACAGAGCTCAGCGTATCAAAATTAGCTTATCGAAACTTATTGCCTTACCCTCTTTTTATAGAGTAAATCGTCGTAACTGTCGGATATGATCCCGTATTTAACGGCATAAAATTACAGGACGGTAATCTCGTAGTGGATTATTAATCTCCATGAATTACGCTGCGATATCAGAGGAGTAACCATCCGTGATGGTTATGATATATTTGAATGAGTCGGCCGACTGTGCATTGAGAGTCGGTTGTCGGTTAGTAACTCTGAAATACCGACGATCGAAGAGTTTATTGTCTGTAGAGTCCGAACATCGACCGTCTACCGATCTTGATTCGATGAGAAATGTTTGATCGATCGGTCGAGAGTAGCGTCGGCTTGCTCAGCCGACATATAGTCGGTAATTGCTTCTAGAATTATCTGTTTGTTTGGTGGGTCAGAATCGGACGTCGATTGATGTGCATCAAAAATTGATCGATTTACTCATATATATATATATATATATATATATATATATATATATATATATATATATATATATATATATATATATGACTAGGTTACGAGAAGAGTAGTACTCGTCCGTCGAGGATTGAGGCTATCTGAAAGCCACGCATCACATAATCCACTTTGCAGCAACGAGACCACCGTAACTAAGCTCACATGTACCGGCCCGACAATCTGGATCCACCCTTTAAACGTTCTGTCCTCGAGAAGTGGCCCCACTTAACTGAGACTACTTGGGTGCTTAATTTGTTTTATAGGTAGGATCACTTATTTTCTTATGACTATGTCATCAGAGCAACGCCTGGAATAATGGACAGCTTGTCTGGCCACCCAAGAAGAGGCAATGTCTACGTGGGTTGTTCATTATTATATTTTACTTTTTCTGTCATCACATCTAGACTTATGTCTGAGAGCTCTAGCAACTGAAATCATTCTCATCATAGAACATCACAGATAAAAAAGCCAAATAGGTTGCAAAGAGAAAAGTGAATCACAGAAGGTGTAGCAAGTATAAAATGAGAAGGCAATCATTATTCATAATGCAATAAGTACCTTAGATTTGAGCCAAAAAAAAAAAAGAAAGAAAAAAATCAGGTTCACTTTGTCAAACACTTCCATAGCCCCATCAGTATGAACTTTATTTATTATTTTCTACCATAATAATGCATGCATTGTTCGTTGCAGTTTTCTCTTTTCCTTTTTGTTGATATTGTCAATGTCAGAATAGAAATTAAAACTGATGCAACTGTTAAATTTTGTATTATTATTCTTAATTCTAGATGCCGTAGTGTGATCTTATATATGCGGTACCAAGGACTCCATGTCAAAATATTATGCACATCCATCTTAGACTTTCCTTTATCAGCAACAAAACAAGAAAACTGCATTAATTGAAAGTGATCGCTTTTTGGAGGATGGGTGCACATATATGTTGGCAGGGATACCATTAAACAGTTACATTTATTTGTTGCTAAGAATAATTGATTGTTTAAAAGTTAGACAAGCTAACTCTAAGGACTCTCGTGCAGCAATATATTTAGATCTATTTTAATTATTTATTATAAAAAAATTTAATATTTATTTAAAATTATAAAATTAAAATAATAATTTTTGATTAAATTTTTTGGATAAAATTTAAATGATTACAAATTATATCAGAATAGATCCAATCCATAATTTTTTTAGACTAAAGAATATTATCACATGAAATTATTAGAATTAATTACAGGCCGCTCATTTACGAAAAGATATATGAATTTAGATTCACAGATACGTCGCTATGTCGACATTTAGATGAAGAAAATATACGAAAATTTATATAAATAAAATTTAATATTATCATCGTACCAGCAATGAATCTCAATTTTTGATTAGTAAAATAAAGATCTGATGCGGTGGCCTGGATTTGTAGACAAATCCATAGCAATCTCGTCATCATTGACCATGGAACATTCTTTCATCACGTTTCCCTGATTTGTTATATGACATTGCAACAAACCCACAAAGAAACATGTACGTCTTAGAATCCATCCTCTTCCTTAAACAAGTCAAAAAAACTTATCATAGCGTAGACTGTTGACAAGGTGGCAGGTCCACAGTCCAAGTACATGTCGGCATTGTTTCAGCTAGAAGACGCATTCATTGGAAGGCTACCCTTCAAAGGGAGACCCAAAAGTAGGTGCCAAAAGCCTCTAACCGACCACCCTCTTGGGCCCCCTTTATTATATTGTAAAAGCCTACAAAGGTTGGCTTCCCTTCCCTTCCCTTTCCAAATCCGTGAGCAGTGAGTCCCCCTCAAAACAGCTAACTTTATTCCCCTTCCACCCCCGATCCAACGACCCGCAAATTTTTCCGGCATAAAAACATATTCCAACGGATCAGTCTCAACACGTGGCACGCTGCCACCCCTCCTGGACACGTGTATTCCACCGATCCGCAACCGTTGCGTTTGGAACCGACCATGTGTAGAATATTTATTCGCATTATTTTATATTTTTTTAGCCTGTTAAATACCCGAGGCGTCTAAGTTATTCTCGATAGCGCGTTGTTCGATAATCCCGACGGCTTGGAATAAACCCCGGGTATAAATAACCATCCTTCGCCGGATCTCCTTCCTGCCTTGGCTTCTATTCGAACAGCCGAATTCCAATTCGTTCATTCCCACTCTTTGTTCTCCTTCTCCTCTTTCTCTCTCTCGCTCTCGTTCTCTCGTCGTGATCTCTCGTTCTCGGTCTCGGGCTCGGTCGATTGTTCATAATGGCGCAGAATATTTTGGTGACGGGCGGGGCGGGGTACATCGGGAGCCACACGGTGCTGCAGCTCCTTCAGGGGGGGTTCAATGCCGTCGTGGTGGATAACCTCGACAACTCCTCGGATGTTGCCATCAAGAGGGTTGCGGAGCTCGCTGGGGAGTCCGGCAAGAATCTTAGTTTCCATAAGGTATCGATCTTGTTCTTTGGATAAATGGGAAGAGATGGGTCTCGATTTTTTTTTTCCATTTTTGATGGAACATGAGTTGTTCTTTGGCATTCGGTGGTTATATCCATATGTGTGTGTGTGTGTGTTTTTTTTTTTTTTTTTTTTACTTTGGAGAAAAAAATGATTGTTTGTCTGTTATTTGATTGGAGGAATTGTGAGTTTCTTGCTGCCCTGTTTCATGTGCAGGGGGTTGATTGGACTTTTTTTGATGATTTAATGATCATTTTTCTTTAAAGATTTGTTTTTTTGGCGATGTCTTTGTAAAAATGTTATTTTTCGGCTGGTTTTCAATTGGGGACTTTTTATTGCCCTGTTTAAGAGTATATGTGATCCAAAGGTTTTTGCTTTTTTGTTTGCGATTTTGGGGTTTCGGTAATTTTAGGTCACGCCTGATGTTAGATGAGAATTTTTATTTAGCTGTTAGTTTATAAATTATCGTTATTTTTGGGTTCCGGTGAAGCGCAATGGCCTGTTTAAGTGCAGCTTTATTTTGGATTTTAGTTTAATGGTTAAAGATTGGCTTTTTCGATTGCATTGTAGAGTGATTTTCTCATAAATTGCTGGTTTTTTGGCCGATTTCTATTGAAATATTCTTGTTGCCTTGTTTTTAGTATATTTGTAATCTATTTTTCCCCCTTTGTTGATTGCAATTCTAGGGTTTCTGTGATTCTAAGGCACAGTTTCTGGTAGATGAATATTTATCGGACATCATTTTTGAAACCTGACAAATTATTGGGTTTAGTTATTTTCCATCTGACCTGAATCAGGGGATCGGCTTGTAACCTTTTATAGCGCTTAGGTGTTCAGTTTCATATAATACTCAATTTTGGATCACACCACGCTAACAGGCGCTTATGCATGCACTCTGATGCACAGTACACTAGTGCACATCACAACCCACATTTACCGCTTACTGGATTGGGAAATGTGCTGGTAACCAGAATGTGAAGCAAAAAGGAAATACTTTGTTTGACAGATTTTTTTTACGAGAAATTCTGGAGCTACAAAAGATGAATTCTTTTACATGGAGCTGGCTTTAATTTCTGTATCAGAAAATGAGTCAGCTGACAATTATTTTATGACATAGGTAATATAAAGTTTTGAAAATTCTTGTTTATCCATTAAAAGCTTTCCCTATCAATCCATTAATAACTTTCATCATTTGCATGTTGACATCACTCGTTTTAGGTAAAGACTACCAATTATGTCCTGCGGACATTATTGCATGAGCATCACTGATCACTTTATCCATTCTGATTTTCTGCATTTTGAGACATCTGCACTCACTGGAACCAAATGGACTTGTTTAAGTGATGATCCTTTTCCCATTCTCCATGGTGCTCATCCGTTGTTTTTGCAGTCACTAATGTTTCCTCTCGTAACCGGTGGTGACTATTCTCTCTGTATTTTTATTACATTTTTGTGTCTTTTTTTTAAAAAAATACCACTTCATGGGAACATGGAAGGCATTGACCTATGTAATATCCCTCTATGCTTTGTAGGCGTGAATGAGTTTTTGTTGTTGCAAATCCTGTTGTTATCTTGGTATTCACGCAGCTAATGCAACATTACAAAATTTATTGCATAGACTTGATTCCTAATGTATCTGTATGCTTTTGCAGATTGACCTTCGAGATAAAGAAGCACTAGACAAGGTGTTTGCTTCAACAAAGTAAGGCATTTTCCAAGTATAATTATCCATTTGCTGGCATCTTAATTTGTTTCATAACATTTTCTTCTCTGTAATAGTTGTAGCCATTAACCCTAGGCCACAAGCATCTAAAGTTGTCTGACATACACAGGAGCTACCTTCATTGTCAATTTCTTGGATGCTTGTAACAACCAAGAAACCATATTGCTTCTAGCATGTATCTGCTACTTCATACTCCTTGTATGGAGAGATATATTGCAATATATGCCATGCTGTACTGCCCTGTACCAGAAAACAATGAGTAGATATGGGGGTGTACCTGGTACCTACCATACCAATACATGATCAGTACGGTCTTGTATAGCAGTTTTTCATACCTTGGGTAGTATTATCAATGGACGATTTGTAAAGATCCTTGTTAGATCGATAAGGCTGACTTATAACTGTAATAATGAATGTCCACATCCATTCACTAGATTTTTGACAGTTTCTAAGCAGTGTTAAAAGTGTTGTCATGGTCATTAAATTCAAATTCTTAGCAAATTCAAATAATCATTATATTGGCAGCTCTTTTTGATTGCTTTTCTATAATTTAGAACTATTATACAAGTGGTTGTGCTCTTTCACTTGAATTTTTTATATTTTTCTACTGTCATCTTTTTCTGCAGGTTTGATGCTGTCATTCACTTCGCTGGATTAAAAGCTGTTGGTGAAAGTGTACAGAAGCCGTTGCTATATTATAACAATAATCTTATTGGTACAATAACTCTTTTGGAAGTAATGGCTACTCATGGATGCAAAAAGGTACCGTCAACTTATACTTAAATCTTGGACCAATATATTTGTTCTTAGAAGGCCACTAGGATGTTTTCAGATTAGAAAGGTGCAAAACATTTACCAAAGCTCATGTAAATTGCATAGTTTTCTCTTCTATGAGATGCATCTGGCACATTTAGTTCACAGTGACTAGGATGACTTCATGTTGCAATATGTGTCTTGCATGTCTAGCTCAATTATTCACATATCCTCTGTTTGCACCACAAGAATGTAATTCATCAGGTAAAAAAATTAGGGACTGATGGTATTGTCCCATTGGTGCTTAATTGTTGGAAGATAAGGTGCAGTGCTTCTGAATTCTTATCTTCAATGTTCAATCTAAAATGTTTGCACATTTTATCATCCCTAAAATATTTCAGTGGACAGCATATGCAGAATGTATGATTAATATAAGTTGCATTTTGTTTTTCATTGTCTTCCCCCCCTAAAAAAAAAGAGATCTCGGCCTTTTAGTTTCTGGGTAAGTTTAGTAACTGAAATATATTAGTAATTGGCTATAAGGGAACCCATCATTTCCTCTTTTTTATCCCTTGCCTGATTTGCTAAGTTATAGCAAGCAATGAGTTTGCAGTTGAACTATATTTCAATTTTCTTGTACACATTTGTCTTGGTAGAGACACTTTATATGAAATATTAATCATCATCTGAGTTAGCATTTTCCAGCTAGTATTCTCGTCATCAGCTACTGTCTATGGTTGGCCTAAGGAAGTCCCCTGTACAGAAGAATTCCCTCTATTTGCAATGAATCCATATGGACGTACTAAGGTTTGCTCTTTTCTTGTTTCCTACATCTTTCCATTGCATTTTCTGCTTTGAACTAATATCATTATATGGATGCTTGCAGCTTATTATTGAAGAGATTTGTCGTGATGTATACTGTGGAGACTCTGATTGGCAGATAATATTGCTTAGGTATTTTAATCCTGTTGGTGCTCATCCCAGTGGATACATTGGTGAAGATCCTCGGGGAATTCCAAACAACCTCATGCCCTTTGTACAACAAGTTGCAGTTGGGAGGAGGCCTGCCCTTACAGTTTTTGGAAATGATTATTCAACCGAGGATGGCACTGGGGTATTGTTATTTGACCTATGTACTTGTTTAGCTTATGTTGTGAACTTGTGATACCTTTGAATTATTGGGAAATGATTTTACCAGATGTGCAGTCGTAATGGGACCAGCATAGTTTGAGTTTCAGAACTAGAAATTCATTGTTTACAGAGTAGATCTTATTTTTCCCTTCCCTTTTTTCTGTCTTTTCTTTTCTTTTCTTCTTTCTTTCTTTCTTTCTTTCTTTCTTTTTTGGTTTGAGTATATTGTGTGAGACGTACCTTTGAAACCATCAGATGTAACATTGGGAATGGTAATTTTGTTGGTTTTATGTTCGTTATTTATGCCATATATCATGAAAAGTATTTCATACTCTAAAATGTAAAAGTCTCTTATCAATCTATGAACCTACGCCAAATGTGGTTTAACTTGCTACAAATTGAGGGAGCGGTCATGCCATGTTGCAAATACAAAGAGATAGTGTGGTTTCTTTATGTAGTTGAAATTGTATAAAATGGAAGGTATTAGGCTGAGTTAAATATCAAGTACTTCTTAATTGTGACTTTCCCATCTCTTAACAGTGCTATGTTATCATCTTGTTGTGCTTCAAAGCTTAATCACCTACATCCATGGATGATATATTCTTGATTTTTACCTTCCACTTATGTATTATTTGTAATGATCCAAAAGGAGCCATATCTAGCATGTCATAAAATTATTCAAGTCATATCATGCACATCTCTCGGACATTGTTTACCAGCTATACGAGTTCTCTTTCCTGTCAGTACTTCGAGTGCAGATCATGCCTTAGAACTAATGAGAAACTTAATTATTGTATCAGTTTTTTTACAATTGAAAGACCTGTTCTTTATGTAGAGTACCTTTGATTTTGCTATGTATATTTTTCTCTTTTACCTTAACCTTGAAGGTTGCCATGATGTATCGGTGGTTAGAACTTGGAACTGTCTGCTGTTAAAATATTTGTTTTTGCATTGCTGTTATTTACGGACATTATGCCATCATGGCAGGTACGGGATTATATTCATGTGGTTGATCTGGCTGATGGGCATATTGCAGCCCTTAGGAAGCTTTTTGATGGCTCTAAAATGGGTGCGCAACTTACTTTGCTAGTTTCTTTCTATCTCTCCTCCCTCTTTCTCCATCCAGCATAGATAAACTCTTAAATTTCCTCTACATAGACGATTGACATCCCCCCTCCTCCCCATCCCCAAACCCGCCCAAAAAAAAAAAAAAAAACCCAAAAAAAGACAGGAAGATGCTTGAATTTGTTTCCGATGAGTCCACAGGTGAGAGAAACAAGGAAATCTGGATGTCATGATGAGCATGTGAAAAGCTTGCTAGAGGATTTACCAGTCTTTTCAGTTTAAGATATATCTTTTAGGAACACTGTCTTCCCTAAATCATTAATTTCTTTTAGGAACGCTGTCTTTCCTGAATAGACTAGCCATCCACATATGTGCATAACTTATATAATTCAATGCAGTTGTCATCATCAATGTTCTCTTTGAATGGTTCTGCACAGTTATTCATAGTTAGGTATTAAACAAACTTTATATTAAATAGCTAATATCTTGCTGTCTTTGCTCTGATTAAGTTGCTTGTGAGTGACAGGCTGCGAAGTGTATAATCTAGGGACTGGGAAAGGAACATCTGTTCTGGAAATGGTGACAGCATTTGAGAAGGCCTCTGCAAAGGTACCACTGCTTACTGTTCATGATGATTTCATTGGGTAGTTAAATTTCTAAGGGCCACTCAAATTTCTGTTTGGAACCCCCATTTGGGGCACCCCAAAAAGAAAAATGATGCTTAATGGATTGAGGATTGAAATACTTGAAACTGGATGAATTATCTTGTTTTTTTTTTTTCCATGCATTGAGGATTTGTAGTTACTGATCCTGGAAATTCTTTCAGAAAATCCCTCTGGTCATGGCTGGAAGGCGGCCTGGTGATGCTGAAATTGTTTATGCATCAACTGCCAAAGCAGAGAAGGAGCTGAATTGGAAGTATGTGCACAATCATAGCATCAGTACATTGTCACTGACATGCGTTCATGAATTTGTGGGAAATATATTTGTTCACATTCATTTTTTTCATTCCTGCCGTCTTTCATTTGTTCGGTTTGGGTAGTCATTTAATTTATTGCAAGCCTGATAGTTGTTTGACTGAAAATGGGAATTGTCTTTATTGTAGGGCAAGGTACAGAAGTCATATGTACACTCTTGCTAACTGAAGTAACCCATTTTTTCCTGTTATAGGGCAAAGTATGGCATCGATGAGATGTGTCGAGATCAGTGGAACTGGGCTAGCAAGAACCCCTGGGGATATGGATCACCTGACTCATCTAACTAAAGGAACAATTCTTTACAATAACATCAGCTTTTCAATTCATAAAGAAGAAATGCTAATTTATGGACTTCATGTAAATGGGGTATAGGTCTAGCTAATGTCCTTTTCGATGTAATAATCTTTGTTACAGGTAAATATGCTTATTTCATGAAAGAGGCATGACTTTTAGTTGTCTTTATGCATTTCTGGACTTTTATGTAAATGGAGTATAGGTCTTGCTAATGTCCTTTTCGATGTAATAATCTTCGTTACAAATGAATATGCTTAGTTCATGAAAGAGGCATGACCTTTAGATGTTTCTTGCTGTTTCTTTCTGAAAGGCCATGTTTCCATCCTAGGATTGCTATGGCGCTGGATTGTTATATGACCTTTTCTTGTAATTTTACTGACCACCGGTGGGCACTTGGTGCTGTACTTGGTAAAAATCTCACTAATGTGGTTTTTAGGAAAGGTTGTGTATATAATCTTCCAAGGAAGCGTTTCAAGTGAAATTAAACCTCATCGAGGGGGATCACATTCATCCGACTCATTCTTTTCTTTGCAATGTCAATTTGTCTGGCAGAAATGTCTCTTTTTCTTTTCCTGGGTTTTAAATGGTGAAGCGATCTGGAGCTATTTGAGATGAAGTTAGTGAAATATAGCAGAAGTTTCTGCAAACCTTGTTTGAGTTGAAACGGCAGATGATGAAATCTTTGTGTATGCATATAATTTGAATTTGATAGGATATGGTGATTCAACTTATCCAAGGGTGACAAATTACTCCTGCAGTGATCATCTATGCTAGATATAAAAGTCAAGAGTGAATATTTCCAAAGCAAGTATAGCTTTTGAATTTAATTGAAGAAATCCTCGGTGGTGAACTACCTTTTGAAGAGTTCTTAAAAGGATGAAAATTCTGAGAAACGTAAGAGAAATATTTTAATTAATTATAAATTTTGTGAGATGTTTTCAATGAGTCCCAGATCATCAAAATTTAATAATTGAAAAAATATATCTTTTGAAAGGTTGCAGATTTTAAGTAGATTATGGTTGGTTTCAACTCTTTGACCTAACAAATTTTGAAATCTGTGACCAGATGTGTAAGATACACGGGGCTTAACGTCCTATTAGAAAAATGCCCTTTGTATGATCGTAACAACATCCATTCCTAAATTTCTATATAAGAGAAATTCTTTGTGCACCGTGGGTGGCATAGAAAATTCAATGTGAAGTATATCGCTTTATCTGATTGATCCACGTAGTCATCATTTTTTAATATGCATTTAATTCTTGTAGATCAGTTTTTTCATTTAAAAATTTTGTATAATGAAAATTTCTACATCTTTTGAAAAAAAATTATGGCATTCTGTGACGTAATATAGCCCAGAATATTATAATATGATTTAAGATATCATAATATGAAAGAGTTATTTTTGTCCAACCACTTTTCAGATTTTTTTTGTTTGAAAATTTTGAATGACAAAAATGCTTATGTTCTTTAAAAAAAATTATGACATCCTGTGCATATTATGGGCACGGGATGTCGTAATATGGATATAGAATGTCATAATTTTTTTAAAGAATAGATGTTTTTGTCATATAAATTTTTAAATAAAAAATTAATTTATAGGTATTAAATGCGTGTTGAAAAATAATGACTAAGTGGATTAATCGAATGAGACAGTGTATTTCACATCAGATTTTTTACACCAACCATGGTGCACAAAAAATTTCACTTCCACATAAACCAATAAATAGTTGCAAAAAAGGTGCCTCTCCATCCGTGATCTGAAAGCCCATTTCAGATGGACGAAATGTCCATTCCCCATCCCCAGATTGAGACCAGTCACAGTCAAAGCGTTCCAGTTTATCCATTGAAAAATGAAGCTCCACATGTTCTAAGAATTCTATAGTTCTCAGGAAGGTTTGTCGGCTTATACTTTGAATTACCCATGGATTCCATTGTGTCAATATGTTTAGCATTTCCAAACGAGCAAAATTGGGCACAAGATGAGGTTTTTTTTTTTGATGAGATTGTAGAGTATAAAATCCAGTCTCCAGCTAATCTTGTCCGCAGTACAAGCCAAGGTCCAAATTTTACGAATCTTCAGAAGAATTTAAAAACAATAACTATGATGACTACGAAACTCACATTTACCATAAATATTTTGGACTTGGACTGTGATGATTAAAGTAAACTGAGATCTTCCCTCCTGATGACATGCTAATCAAGTAAATTACAGAGGTCAAAGTTTACCAAAAGCATCGATCGCAACAATCCTATTAACTTAAGAACCCGATTGTCCACAAATAAACTTCATCTTGCTTTCAATCTTAAAGTGTTAACAACTGCTCATCAAGGAAACAGGACCTCAGGAAAAGAGTGGTTTTCAGCATTAAACTTGGTCTTGCCTGCATAATTACTGGATCAAATAGTTAATAACTCATGGATTAAATTTCTTTTCATTTCTTAAACAGACAAGTTATCATTGCCTTTAAACTTCGTGGTATCTAAATATCCTGCCACACATGTTCCGCCACGTAGATTCCTGAAAGAAAGCGGGAAATTTTTTTTTTTTTTTTCAAGCTAGCGTGACATCTACGGCCATGACAATAAACCCCCACAAAAAAAATTGATGCTAATCAACGGCTAATAAAAGCTTACGAGTAGCGGGGTAAGGAGACAGGTCACGGTGCGGAAAGATAAAGCCACTTAACGCGCGAGACGGGACCGAGCCCATGATTAAAGTTAGCGGCGCGATGGCGAAACGACACCCGCCCCCAGAGGAGGAAAGAAACCAAGTGCCACTTTATCGGACGGTCCCCATCGTCCCATCCCCACCATCTAAGTACCGCGGTACATAGTGCGCACGTCTCCTCGAGCCTTTAAAGGCAAAACATAAGAAAAATTTGAAACCCCACATAGCCAGCCCGCGATTCGCTCGCCAATCGCCCACTCCCTCCCTCCCTCCCTCCCTCTCTCTCTCTCTCTCTCCCCCCACCTCTTCTTTGGAAGGCCGGCATCTGCGCGTTCGAGCAAGTTTTCCGATCCGTTTTTTTCGCGGGATCTGAGCATTCTTCACGTTAAAGGTGTCTTTTGATCTCCTTTCATAGCGTTTTGGGCGAGAGAGGGGATGGAGAATTTGATTTCTTTGGTGAATAAGCTACAGAGGGCTTGCACTGCCCTCGGAGACCACGGGGAGGAGAGCACGCTGCCGACGCTCTGGGATTCGCTGCCGGCGATTGCCGTTGTCGGAGGGCAGGTATGGGTTTCTAGATCTTGATTCATCAGAGTCGTGTCTCTGCTTGTTTCGGTGAGATCTGGGTGATTTCTTTCGCATTGCTGCAGATTTTGGGGTTTTATTGGTTGGATCTTTGGTTTTTGGGTTCTAGGTGGGAGATCTTCTCTGTTTCGACGTTATTTTTTCAGATTTGAATGTCAAGATGGTTTGTTTATGCTTGTTTGCGTTGCTGATGTTTGATTTCGTACTGCAGGACCGCTTCTGGGTCCTGTTTGTGCCTGCTGATTGAAATCTCTTGAAATAATTGCCAATATGATGAAAAGTTTCTTCGCGGGCCCTCTCCTGCTTTTGTCATCTAGTTTCAATGATCTACTTTGGGTCCATATATGATATACTGTCTATACTTCTTTTATATCTAAAGCATTTCTTGGTTTTCTTTTTTTTGCACATTTCTTTGCTTTATTATTTGACACGGTTTTCCGTTGCTTTTTCCCATCCTGTACTATTAAAGTTTATACCCCTACGACAAGTAATTTGAGATGCTTCTGCATAATGTTTTCTGGAAAAATTGGTACTTCTTTGGGAGCTAAAGACTCTAGCTATTTCCTCGGTCAAGTCGTACTCATTCCACAGTTATTTTGAAAATTTCCACTGTTTGCCGTACTTTATTGTTTCGTTTGATAATGCTAGAGTTGTCTCCTTAACATCGAGGATATCTTTTTGACCTGTTCATCTCATTTCATTTAAAATGCCCGTAACACATGAGGTTCTTTAGCTTTGAATGACTTCTTGGAACTGCCATTGTCATTCTTAATACCATCCAAAGTGATGTCTACAACTCCGGACCCAGCGTCTCTCGTTTTAAACAAAATATTAGTGTAAAACAAGAGAAAAAAAAAAAAGGAGAGCTAATGATATCGAGTTCAAATAGTATTTTTTTTTTCTATCCTTTACAATTCTTTCCTTCATCTTGGTTTTATTATTACTTGATATGTTCGTGCCTGGTTCATACACATCATTTTAGAGGATATACCAAATAGCCGTCAAATTTTTGACCAAGACATGCACAATCATCAGTATCTCTATAAGACCGAGTTAAATAATTTTTATGAAGTTGAAATGCAAAATATGTAGCACTCTGTTCCCTCTTTCCACAACTTCACTTAAATGTGCAAACAGACTTGATTCCTTACATACGACAAAGCAGCATTCCAAGTGATTTGTACTTATACATCAACATTATTTTTTAATCCATTTGCATTAAAGACACTCATGATCCAAGAGTTGCCTTGGAAGTTGCAAAACATTTGGAGCTCTCTATCTATCTAATCATCCAGTGCTTGCTATCTACTTCAGCAAAACCACGAGTCCCAACTGTTTAATTTTAGAGAATGTAACATTCCAAGATTTGGAGATATTATATATTAAATTCATAATTTTACTCTCACATGATCTCATATAGTGCTTTATGGGTACTTTAAACACATTTAACTATTCTTAAACATTGTTTGATGGTATATGGTATATCCGGTCTCGTGATGTCACTTTGCCATGCTTGCAGAGCTCAGGTAAATCATCAGTTTTGGAAAGCGTAGTTGGGAAGGACTTCCTGCCTAGAGGTTCAGGTAAAATATTGATCCCTTGCTTTAATTCCATGAACTGTGTGTTCAAGACCTCTCTGTCTAGACATTCTTTAAAGTATTGAACAAACCTTGTCAATGAAATTTCACAGGGATTGTTACACGGCGTCCACTTGTGCTGCAGCTTCATAGGATCGATGAAGGGAGAGAGTATGCAGAGTTTATGCACCTTCCAAGAAAGAGGTTCACAGATTTCGGTAATTTTATCTTGCCAACAGATGAAGATTATGTCTCTATTTAGTTCCATTTAAGAAGAAAACACATGGACCTAAGTGTATGAATCTTTTTAATAGAAGCATACAAGAGCATCTAACCTTTCATAACACTATTTTTAGCTTAAAAACGGTGACTTTGTTGAAGTGGCGACCGATTGTGCACTTTTAGTGCATGTAGATTTAATATCTTGAGTATATGTTAGAGTTTATTTATCATTAATGGAAAATATTATTGCTTTTGAAAGGCTGTTGCACTGATAGAGATAGGTGGAAACTCAGCTAGGTGACACCATGTCCTTCCGTCATTTTCTTCATATGTTGTTCCAGTGGATTATTTTTCATGTTCAATGTCTTTCAAATAAATTTTTGGTGGATTTCTTTTATTTTCTGTTATTTGTTTAACAGAATTATGATATCCTTATGCTTTCTTTCTTGCAAATCTTGGTCATGTTCTTGCAGCCGCTGTGAGGAAGGAGATCCAAGATGAAACTGATAGAGAGACTGGTCGCAGCAAGGAAATTTCTCCAGTTCCAATTCATTTGAGTATATACTCTCCTAATGGTGAGGCATTGAGGCAGTTCACTTAGATACATTCCTTTTTTTTCAGATTAGTACACTAAAAATCATGCAAAGGAACAGAACCGCTGTTTCATATACAGACATATACATATACATGATTGTATATAAATGAATTGAGACCTCTTCTATATAATTTTTGATTTGAAGTTTTGTCATCTCTTTGGAGATATTAGGTGTCGGCATTAAGCTGATCTATGGAACTGCCCATACAAAACTCAGAAACCCAAAGCTTGATCTACGAACCTTGTTTCATTTATATGGGGTTTGCAGAACTGATCAATGTATATTTGCAGAATGGATCCATGTATAAACCATTAACATGGGGGAACTCTTATTAGTGGTTCTCAACTTGCATCTTTTGCTCAACCAGTGCCAAATAGCTGTAAGGCGACTTTGGGCAATTATGTTGCCTTAACCATTTATCCTCCAAAAAGTATATAGTGTTGACATTGGATGAAAAATGTATGCCTTTTAGTTAAATGGGCGAGGGCTTTGAAGACATTTCAAGATGTATGCCAACGACGGAAAGTTATATATTCCTCTCAAAAGTGCTAAATTTGATTGTAGAATTTGAAAGTGGCACTTTGGTTAGCTTAGCTTTTAAATTGTTACATATGGAGCAGAAGAGGTTCACAAATGCTCTTTTATGTAAGTTTTGATTTTGTAGGCATTACTTTGATGATCTGGTGGCAAGCTAGATGCATTCGGGCTAGGTTGCAGCTAGATTGCTTGACATGGCGGTGATGACAAAGTAGTGGCATAATATGCTGTTTGGTATGTTCAATCATGTGAATATGGAAAGAGAATGGTACAAATTGGTGCTAGCTTTTCCAACTTTTCCCCTTTACCATTGCTCCCATTTTTTGTTATGTATGTGCTCGAAGCTGATGTTGAGGCAGTTTGTGTGAATATGTGCCTTGTGTCATGGCTTCAAATCCCGGAAGGGCCCATGGGATGCCAACATGGAATGGCATCCCAATTGTTAAGACGAGACCATCCCACTATTATCCCAGCATCTTGATCAGTGTATCCTGTGAGCTGTGACATCCCTTGCATTAAGTGTTGGGATGGGGTAGGATGGCAATGTGCCCTGTTCTATGAAAAAAATCAAAACGGCCCCATCCTATGATATTCAAAATTTTGTCTTGCATAGCTGTTTGTCATCTTTCACTTGGCTGATAGGTCTATTTATGAAAGCTCATGGAACTCCAACAAATAATCTAGGACTTTAGTAATGGGTGGATGGTGTGGCAAGCACATGTGTTTTAAGAAAACTTGGCTGGCATATGTCAACATAAGGTTGTTCATTAATAATGTCAATGCTACATGTAGTGGTGATGGTGAGAATGTGTTCTGGATCTAGGACGTGAGGGAAAGAGAAATGCCAGATTTAGTATAAAGATATTCTTTACAATATCTCTTATTCGGCTAGACAAAGTAGGAACTTATGCTATCATGTGTTGAATAAGAAAGTCATTGTGTTTGTCAAAGTAGTCATTACCAAAATCTTCTTTGGCATCTCTAGACTTATTCTATCCTTGCGGTAAAATATTTATTTTTATTGATGGAGGATGAATAATATGGTAAGTTATGAGAATTTTAAAAGATGATGTTCTATAAGGATAGGAGCAAGGTTTAAATCTCATGGGACAAAGATGTCCCTATTTATCCATAGAATGGGACGCCCAGTTGTCCCATTCCGTCCTGATAGTCTCGGTCATGCATGCTAGTGGATATCCTTAATCTTTCTCCCTTTCTTTTTCCTTTTTTTTTCTTTCTTTTTTTCTTCTTTCTTTTCTTCTTTTTTTTCTCTACTTTTCTTTCTTTATTTTTTCTTTTTCTTCTCTTTCTTTTTTTCATTTTTCTTCTTCTTTCCTTTCATTTTTCCCTTTTCATCATCTTTTCTTCATTTCCTTCTTTCCTCTTTCTTCTCTCCTTGCAAGGATGGGTTTTAGAGTCCCGAGCTTGTCCTGATTTTGTTTTCTCATAGGAACGAGATGGGATGGCCGGGATGGCCCCCATCCCACGAGACATAAAACCTTGGATAGGAGACTAGCATTGCATCGAATTGATAGTAAAAAGTGGCCCAAAGTGATTTACATGGAGGTTGCTAGATTTTTTTTTGTAAATATTTTGCTGGTAAGAAGTAGACCTTGTCACACACTAGTAATGAATGGGGTATTGTTAATCTAGTCCCAGATGGCTGATATAAGCATGATTGGTGTATCGGGAACATAGAGCCATCATTGTTTCTAATAATTTGAATTTGAATAAA
This sequence comes from Elaeis guineensis, assembly GCF_000442705.2. Classification (NCBI taxonomy): domain Eukaryota; kingdom Viridiplantae; phylum Streptophyta; class Magnoliopsida; order Arecales; family Arecaceae; genus Elaeis; species Elaeis guineensis. Next base: position 9,244,945 of record NC_025998.2, on the reverse strand, counting down.
GATTTGAAGA